>NW_026652286.1:73239065-73266539 GCF_009828535.3 Hylobates moloch | reverse complement strand
AAAAAAAAAAGAATTATGATTTTCTTCTAAAGGTGATTATTTTGAAAAGCTAAAATTGAGGAAGCATCAGCCGAATCCAAGATATAGAATTGGGCAGGCAATAGACATTTGCACGGAGGGCCAGAGACAGGAAATAATGCCTCTTAGTCATGATATTATTTGTTTTAAAATGCAATGAACTTACAAGCGTGTTATTGATATCGGAAAGAGACCTTTGTAAAATTTCTTGCTAACAATAGGATGATAAACATTAATTTTGCTATTTTTATTGTTAGTAATTATGTCTAAAACATCAACATTTTATTCAATATATTGTCTGTATTAATTTATTTGAATAAATAATATCATATTTGCACGTTTATAAGTCACTAAAAAAATCAGTTTTGATTTCAGTTTCTTTAATTCTGTTTTTTCATCGGTTTTTATCTTCTTCAAAATTGAGGTTTTCAGAAATCTGAGTTTTCTAATTTGGAAGTTTCTGCTCTATCTGAACATTTTTGGGGGTAAGTTTTTGTAATAGTGCCAAAAATTTATGTTTTTGAATCGTTTTAAACAAGAAAAATATCCATGGAGTATGTACATATACATACGCTCCACACTGAAAAACCTGGGTTCCTCCTCTGTCTTTTTGCCTTCAGAGATCTCACCACATCCGAGACTTAGCATGTTATCTCTCAGCAAATGCCATCTAAATACCTATCTCTGACATTTTTACCTGAATTTTTTTTTTCTATTGCCAAATCCACCCTTGCGTAGCCAAAATCACCCTTTCTAGAGCTGAAAACCACCCCTCTCTCATATTTCTGTTTGTGTCAATATCCTTCTCATGGTGATTCAGGTTTGAAACTTCAAAATTGTTTTTGAATTTATTTTCTCCTTTCCCTCCAGTGTATATAATCTGCTGCAAAAATGCATTTTCTGCTTCAGGTGGTACTAGAAGACAATCAGATGCTAAGCATTTGTTAGCCCCCTCCATATGCTCATCATCATGCTAGCTACAGGGCGGGGGCACACAAGAAACTTTTCCTTTGATGCAAGAAAAGCACAGAAGGTCATGCCTAGGTGGTCTCTCCAATTTCCTTGTCTGTCAAAAAGTACCAACACTAGCTTGTTCAGCAAGTGGTTAGCATATACATACATATGACATTATTTCTGTTCAGTAGGGCCTATGAAGTAGATGCCTAATTTGTAGAAGAAAACTAGTGCCAGAATCTCAGCAGTTTGAAATGGGCATAAAGGATAATAACAAGACATCACAGATCCAGGTAACTCATGCAGGATGAGCCATTACTACTTGAAATATGTACTAATTTTATGGTAGAGTCTAAATCTTAGATCAGGTCTTCTTTGCTCTCCTGAAAGGATAATCATAGATATGGGTATGGGTACTATCTCTCTCCTTCCCTGCCTGAAAGAGCTTGGATTGGGTAGATGGAACAGCTTAATTTTTACACCTCGTACCAATTACAGGCCATGATTTCAAAACGATCACTCACCCAATCTCCTTTCTAAAATTGTTTTAGAAACAGGGTCTCACTCTATTACTCAGGCTGGAGTGCAGTGGTCTGATCATAGCTCACTGCAGTCTCAAACTCCTGGCTTAAGTAATCCTCCTGCCTTAGCCTCTTGGTAGTTAGGACTACTGGCAAAAGCCACCATGCCCAGCTAATAATTTAAATTTTTCTGTGCGTGAGAAGATGGAATCTCACTGTGTTGCCCAGGCTAGTTTTGAACTCCTAGCTTCAAATGATCTTCCCGCCAATGCTTTGCAAAGTGCTGGGATTACAAAATCTCTTTTAAAATTAAGTTTTGGGGCCAGGCACAGTGGCTCACATTTGTAATCCCAGCACTTTGGGAGGCTGAGATGAGGTCAGGAGTTCGAGTCCAGCTTGGTCAAAATGGTGAAACCCCATCTCTACTAAAAATACAAAAGAAAAATAAAAAAGCTGGGCATGGTGGCGCATACCTGTAATCCCAGCTACTTGGGAGGTTGAGGCAGGAGAATTGCTTGAACCCAAGAGGTGGAGGTTGCAGTGAGCCCAGATCACGCCACTGCATTCCAGCCTGGGCAACAGAGTGAGACTCCATCCCAAAAAAAACATTAATTTTTCTCATTCTTACAAATTACTGGTGCCATTGACTGCCAGAACTTGGGGGGTGTAGGATGTGATGATTCCTGGAATTACAATGTCCTATGAGATCCATGAGAGTACACAGTACTGCCACCTCCCCTTTGAGGCTCTGGGATCATGGGGTGGTGGTTTGACAAAGCAACTTGAACTGACTCTTACAGACAAGTGTGAATCATCCAGTGGAAAGAAATTGTGGAGAGAAATTCAGGTAGAGAAAATAGAATGTTTAAAGGCTTGGAGATATGAGAGAGTATGGTCCTTTCAGATAACTATAAATTCAGACATGGAGCATAGTACGTGAAGTGTGGGAAGGAGACCATAAATTAGACTGTACTGAACTAGGTGTCATGGACCAGAACATGAAGTTCTTGTTTTGCCATCCTTAAGAGTTCCTGAGGTCTATGGGAAATACAGACTTTCTAAAGGATTTAATGGAGGGATATGACATGATCCTATATATATTTTCCAAAGAATATTGCAGCAGTCTTTAAGATAATGGATTATCAGAGGTGAAGACAAGAAGCTGAAGTGCAATTAGGAGGCTGTTACAATAATGTAAGCAAAAAAATGAGTATTAAATAACTATAGTGTCATCGAGAACAGAGGTTTTCAAAAAACAGAAAGCCCATTCATAGGATCAATAGATTTTGATGGTTGAAGGACTATAACGAGTGAGAGATAGCAGGTGTCTGGTTTAGGCAACTGAGAAAATAGTGTCACAGCTCAGACTACAAATAACCTACCATGAGCCCTGCTCAATTCAGCCTGGTCAGATTTTCAGAGGGGCAACCAAGGGAAATGATGATGTAAAGCCCCTGGATTTGGTGGCCACTAGAGAATTTCGAGAGTGATCTCAGTGAGAAATGTAGGCCAAATTAGAAGGACTTTAAGAAGCAAGAGTGAGGAATTGAAAAAATTAGGTTTAGACCAGTTTTATTTTTAGACTTTTGACAGAGGACGGTGGAACATGATGGCTGACGGAAGAAATAACAAGGTAAAGGGAATTTGTAAATGTACTTTATATAATAAAATTAATACATACATTTTTATTTTAATAACATTAACACGATCATAAATTTTAAAAATTATAAATGAGATTTAGGATGTTTGTAGATTAAGAGGAAGTAGAAAGGGAGAGATTGGGGACCAAAGAGGAATTAGAACAATTAAAGATACAGGCCCAGCAGAGCTAGGAAGGGATAAAGATAATCATTAAAGTGGTAGGTTTAGACTCTGGAAAAATGACTATGAATGAACCCATTGCTCTAAGACAAGAGGGAAGGAAAAGACCATGTGAGAAGAATGAGAAGGATTTTATATGGAAAGGAGGGTATGGCTACAGAAGGGCTCTGAGGCAGAGAGACAAGATGTCAAAGCAGTTCATGTGAACAGTGTCCATCTCCCAGAAATAATGATTTTATGCTCATAGAAGTGGTTTGGATTAGCAGTTGAGGGTATATGA
This sequence comes from Hylobates moloch, assembly GCF_009828535.3. NCBI lineage: Eukaryota > Metazoa > Chordata > Mammalia > Primates > Hylobatidae > Hylobates > Hylobates moloch. Next base: position 73,262,945 of record NW_026652286.1, on the reverse strand, counting down.
TAAGGAATCAGTAATTGATGACTGGCAGTATTGTTGCCCATGATTGGGTGGATTGCTTGAGGTTAGGAGTTTGAGACCAGCCTGGCCAACATGGTGAAACCCTGTCTCTACTAAAAATACAAAAAATTAGCCGAGTGTGCTGGTGGGCACCTGTAATCCTAGCTACTTGGGATGCTGAGGTGGGAGAATCGCCTGAACCTGGGAGGTGGAGGTTGCAATGAGCTGAGATCATGCTACTGCACTCCAGCCCGGGTGACAGAGCAAGACTCTGTCTTGGGGGGGATTGGGGGAAGGAAAAAAAAGGTTCATTGGGGACAATTTATTATGAATTTTTGGATGACTTCTTAGCATAATTAAGAAAACCTTTTTCAGGTTTCACCTGCCTGTTAGAAACTCTCAAGAAAGACAAAGGGAAGACCAACAGAGTGGTGTGACTATAGTCTCCTTACCTCCCATTTCTTAGGGTTTGCATCTACCCTACATAATGTCTGTGTCTCCACTCATTTATGTTTTCCAAGTTTATCAGCAGCTATGTCTCAGTGCTTTGGTAAGCACTGAGTTGAGTGCATTTGTGAAACACACACACACATACACACACACAAACACACACACACACACAGCAGCAGCAGAGTGGTAGTAGGTGAGCCCAGATAGTGCCAGATAAGAAATCTTCTTCCACATTCCAGCCACACCAATGCCTTGCTGCTTCCTGAATGGAAAACGTTTGCTTTTTCCTGCCTCTGCACTTTTGCCTATGGCTGTACAAGAATTTTCTTCTTTTCACTCTCTGAACATACAAGACTCAGCTCAAATGCTACCTCTTGGGAGCCTTCCCTTGTCACTTCCCCTAGAATAGATCTCTCTCACTTCTGAATGTCTCTAGTACTATCTATGAACAGCTTTTTATGGGCTTCATCATATTTTAAATTATTTTATTGTTTGTTTGTATGTCTACTATCCTTGTTTAAATTGTGTGATCGTTGGTGACAGGAACCATGTTTTAAATTTCTTTGTATCTTAAACTAGAGACCATCACATAGCAAATGGTCGATAATACTTGACAAACAATATACAAAATAAACAATGGAGAACTTTATTTTGATAAACAATGATAAATTTGGTTTGTTTTGATAAACCAAATGATAAGTATCTTTACAAGGCAATGACAGGGTGAAAAAACCCATGGGCTTTGAAGTTAGCAGCAACCATGAATTCAGATCCTAGCTTGTAATCAGATTACTAGATGTTTGATCTTCAACTAGCTACTTAACTTCTCTGAGCTCCCATTTCCTTAATTACGTAATGGGAATAATTATAATTACTTTGCAGACTGGTTAGGAAGATTACAAATAACATGAATTATTTAGAAAAAAGCTTGGCATGTAGTAAATACTCAATAAATAATAGCAATTATTATTTGCTTTATCTTCTTTTATACTTAAAATATAGCAGAGTTACAAAAACCCAAATATGCATCATATAGCTTAAATAGTAATGAGAAGAGGCCAAAACCAAACTATTGACATGCTTTAAACTGTACTGGAAGAAACCCAATATATTCTGTTTATAATTTGGCCTCGGATCCAGTAAGCAACTGACCACAAGCTGCTGGATGAATGTTCTGTGAGGATGTCAGGTGCTACTACACTGCTCAATGCAAATCCTTATCCAGGGGTCTATGCAGTACTAACCACTTAGAAATGGCTCCATGCGCAGATGGTCTGGGTTTCACTTCATTCAGTTTGTATAGTTTAGCATGGCCAATCTGTCACAGGGAATAATCCTACCCTAACCAGATGGAGGGCTCAGTTCACCAAGTGTTGTCTCATTCCCATTTCTAATGACTATAATTACATCAAGCAATTTTTTTATGAAGCAAACGTCTTTTACACTAAAAATAAAGCTCATGGATAATTTGAGGGAATTCTTTGCCCAGGAGTTCTGGAATTAGTGAATGTCTTGTTGAGTGAGCAGCAGGGAACTGAGGGCCTGCCACCCAAAGTGAAAACAGGCCACAGTGCAATAGCAACCACTTGGGTAACTGGATGTGTGTATTCAGGGAAACCACAAGGTTGCCAAGGAGAAGTGCACTGTGATGGGCTGTTTAGAATAGAGCAAGTATTTTAGGAGAGTAAAAAATATCCAATTCTATGTTGCCAGACATCATTTGTAAATATCTTTCTATCCTGGGAAGAAAGATTATATGCAAGCAAGTATGCCAATAACTCTTTTCAAAAAACACTTGTCAAAACTTGGCTAAGAAACCTAACATTGTCAGGGAAGCTGCTGCAAATGATGTGCTTCACTTTGTTAATATCCAACAGTTCTAGGGTTGCTAAACCGTGCTCTCCTCAGAGCCACTTTCTTGGAAGGCGTGTGAGTATTGATGTGGGTGCAACAAGTCCTGTGACTAGATTACCAGAGCTGGTAGTAATAACCTGGAAGACATAGGTGAAGCAGGTGCTGAAGGTGCTTTAGGCATGGGCAGCAGGTCATCCCCTAGGCTCCCTCCTTCCTATGTTCATCTCTTGACCCTTCCCTTTGCACATTCTCTGCTTCAGTTACTCTCTGCTGCTTGGGGTATCTACAATAGGTCATGTTCCCTGTTTTTCGTTTCCGACTCCCTTCTGCATGTTCTTTCCTCTGCCTGAACACACCTGCTGAACTTTCCTCCTAGGTAATTCCTAGTTTCCTTTCAGGTCTCATTTTTCCTGAACACATCCTAAGATGCCTCCCCTCTGTTCTTCCATACCACCTGGTATTCCTGCAGATAATCACTTGTCATGTCTATTACCTGCTTATTTTTCTGTCTCCCTATTAGCCTGAAACTCCTGGGAGGCAGGTGCTGGATTTTTTTTTTTTTTTCAGTTAGATCCTTAATGCAGCAAGTTACTTAGGACCTAATAAGTGATCAATAAGTGTTTGTTTAATAGATGAATGAATAGATAAATAAGGGTGTTCACTTGTAGCCTAAGAATACAAAAAAATTGACATGTTGTGTCAGCATGATGCTAAAGAAATCAGACATGCTGGAAGTCAGACAAAAAGACTGGGTGGAAAAGGTGCACTCTAAGAAATCATTTGTTTTAAAAGAATCTTAATGTATAAAGTGTTTCAAGAGTAATATAAAGAACTTTTAGTTCTTGAGCCATGTGGGACTGAGTTTCTGACAGGATGTATCATCATCTCCAAATACTTTATTGTGTATTTCCAAAAAACAAGAGTCTTTTCCATTATGACACAATCCAGAGAATCAGAAAGTTAATTGGATCACTATCTAATCCATAGACCCAATTCCAGTTTTTCCAGTTTTACCAATAAAGGTCATTTATAGGAAATAGTCCAGCCCAGAATCAGGAATTGCATTTAGTTACCATCTTTCCTTAGTTGCCTTCAATCTGGAACAGCTCTGTAATCTTTGCTTGACTTCCATGACCTTGACACTTTTGACAGGCTCTTGTTTTTGTAGAATATTCCTTATTCTAGATTTGTCAGATTTTGTCATGATTAGTTTAAGATTAGACTAAATTGGAACATCACAGAAATGATGTTGAATTTTATCTTTGCATCATATTAGATGGCACAGCATTTTGATTTGCTTTATTATTGTTTCTGTTAGCATTCATTACTTGAGCAAGGTGATATCTGCCAACCTTCTCTGCTGCAAAGTTATTCTTTTGTTCTTCTGTCTTAGAATGTTCTTGCTACTATAAAAAATACCTTGAACCTGGCAATTTATAAACAACAGAAATTCATTGCTTACAATTCAAGATTAAGGCACCAGTATGTCACATGCAAAGACACACATAGGCTCAAAGACAAGGGATGGAGGACAATGTACCAAGCAAATAGAAAACAAAAAAAGCAGGGGTTGCAATCCTAGTTCTTGACAAAACAGACTTTAGACCAATGAAGATCCAAAAAGACAAAGAAGGGCATTGTATAATGGTAAAGGGTTCAATTCAACAAGAAGATCTAACTATCATAAATATATATATGCAGCCAATACAGGAACACCCAGATTCATAAAGCAAATTCTTAGAGACCTTCAAAGAGACTTAGACCCCCACACAATAAAGGTGGGGGACTTTAATACCCCACTGACAATATTAGACAGATCACTGAGACAAAAAGTTAACAAAGATATTCAGGACCTCAACTCAGCTCTGATCAGGCTGATCTAATAGATATCTACTGAACTCTCCACCCCCAAGCAACAGAATATACATTCTTCTGATTGCCACATGGTACTTACTCTAAAATTGATTACACAGTTGGAAGTTAGCCATTCCTCAGCAAATGCAAGAGAACTGAAATTATAACAGTCTCTCAGACCACAGTAAAATCAAATTAGAATTCAAGATTAAAAAGTTCACTCAAAACCATACAACTACATGAAATTGAACAACATGCTCCTGAGTTGTCTTTTGGGTAAATGATGAAATTAAAGCAGAAATCAAGAAGTTCTTTGAAACTAATGAGAACAAAGATACAATGTACCAGAATCTCTGGGATGCAGCTAAAGCAGTGTTAAGAGGGAGAATTTATAGCACTAAATGCCCACATTAAAGAGCTAGAAAGATCCCAAGTTAACAAGCTAACATCACAACTAAAAGAGCTAGAGAACCAAGAGCACACCAATCTCAAAACTAGCAGAAGACAAGACATAACCAAGGTCAGAGATGAGCTAAAGGATATAGAGACAGGAGAAATGCTTCAAATGATCAACAAATCCAGGAGCTGGTTTTTTTTTTTTTTGAAACAGCTAATAAAATAGATTGCTAGCTAACTAATAAAGAAGAAAAGAGAGAAGATTCAAATAAACACAATCAGAAATATTAAGGGAGATATTACCACTGATCCCACAGTAATGCAAACAAACATCAGAGAATACTATCAACACCTATATGCACATAAACTAGAATATCTAGAGGAAATGAATAAATTCCTTAACACATACACCCTTCCAAGACTGAATAAGAAAGATTGAATCCTTGAATAGACCAATAATGTGTTCTGAAATTGAGGCAGTAATAAATAGCCTACCAATCAAAAAAAGCCCAGGACCAGATGGATTTACAGCAGAATTCTGCCAGATGTACAAAGAAGAGCTGGTACCATTAATATTGAAACTATTCCAAAAAATTAAAAAGGAGGAAATCTTCATGCTAAAAACTCTCAGTAAGCTAGGTATTGATGGAACGTATCTTAAAATAATAAGAGCTATTTATGACAGACCCACAGCCAATATCATACTGAATGGGCAAAAACTGGAAGCATTCCCTTTGAAAACTGGCACAAGACAGGGATGCCCTCTCTCACCACTCCTATTCAACATAGTGTTGGAAGTTCTGGCCAGGGCAATCAGGCAGGATAAAGAAATAAAGGTATTCAATTAGGAAAAGAGGAAGTCAAATTGTCCCTGTTTGCGGATTACATGATTGTGTATTTAGAAAACCCCATCGTCTGAGCCCCAAATCTCCTTAAGCTGATATGTAACTTCAGCAGTCTGAGGATAGAAAATCAATGTGCAAAAATCACAAGCATTCTTATACACCAATAACAGGCAGAGAGCCAAATCATGAATGAACTCCCATTCACAATTGCCACTAAGAAAATAAAATACCTGAGAATCCAACTTACAAGGGATATGAAGGACCTTTTCAAGGAGAACCACAAACCACTGCTCAACGAAATAAAAGAGGACACAAACAAATGGAAGAATATTCCATGCTCACGGATAGGAAGAATCAATATCGTGAAAATGGCCATACTGCCCAAGGTAATTTATAGATTCAATGCCATCCGCATCAAGCTACCAATGACTTTCTTCAACGAATTGGAAAAAACTACTTTAAATTTGATATGGAACCAAAAAAGAGCCCACATTGCCAAGACAATCCTAAGCCAAAAGAACAAAGCTGGAGTCATCACCCTAGCTGACTTCCTGACCTCAAGTGATTTGCCTGCCTTGGCTTCTCAAAGTGCTAGGATTACAGGCATAAGCCACCATGCCTGGCCAGGTCTAAGGAATTTATAAACATTTTATTTATATTTACATGTATTGAACACCATGGCATCACAGTGATATCTCCAATTTCAGTCTAACACCCTAGGATTCAATGTCATTTTTAAAATTTCCGTATTTGTAACTTTCTTTACGATACTGGCTCCCTTTATCCTGAATATGTTTAATAATTTTATCATTTTTTCCTGTATATAACCAATTTCCCATTCCTGACACCACATCCTTCCTGTACAAACACCTTCCTTACTGTAAAAATGATTCTAGAAACTGGCTACAGAACTAGGCTAAGGCTCTGCCAGTAAATTTCAACACAAGTATTGCTGCATCCCTGCACTAAGGGGGAAATCTTGCATCAATTCATGGACCCTAAAAGAATCTGAAAACATGGGGTTTTTAATGTAACTCCTGCTTGGCTGAAAAAGATTTAGGTCCTAATCTTAGTGCTTGATCTTTTTCTCTCTCTCTCTAGTCTATGTGGAATTTTCTAAAAATACAAGTGAACAATCCCAACCACCTGTCATTTAAATGAAAGGAGATTTATTACTTTTATCCAAAAAAGCAAAATGTTACCTAGCTTAGCAGAAGTTTTATTGTAAAATTGCTGAAATTGCCTTGTGTTTTTTATTAGTCCTGAGGTGTGTTGCTTTTTTGTGTGTTACTCCCTACACACTTTAGTTTTAAATATGTAGGGGGCTTATGACTGTGTTGTGATGATGATGGGACAGAATGTTTTTTGACTTGATTAAGACTGTCCCTGTCCAGACCTCTACTAGAAAAGGGTTTCTTCCTTTCCCTTCTCTTCCTTTCTTTTCTTCCCTTCCCTTCCTTTTCTTTTCACTTCTTTTCTTTTTTCTTTTGTTTTCTTTCTCTCTCTTTCCTTTTTTCTTTCCTTCTTTAGTTCTTTCTCTCTCTCTTTCCTTCCTTCTTTCCTTCCTTTTTCTTTCTCTCTCTCCCTTACATTTCCTCCCTCCTTCCCATCTCTCCTTCCTGTCTCTCTCATCTTTTTTCTTTGTTTCTCTCTCTCTCTCTTTATTTCTATCTTTTGAGAAAGTAAGTAAATATATATAATATATAATATATTTATATAAATTAATATATATATATATATATATATAGACAAAAAGAGGAAGATCTTCCAGAAAGGGAATGGAATGAGACCTTTTCTTTTCAGAGAGTGCAAAGGAATCTCATTAGCCCCTAGAAATCCCAGGAATTGCAAAGATAGACAGTAGCTGAGGGTTCCATGAGGAACATCAGGTCCCTGTGGAATCTGAGTACAGAACACAGGGGTCCTCAGAGGAGAAAAGCCATATGAAGGACTGAGAGGAAAAGGAATCTCATGAAAGGCCCATCAGGTAGTAATTATGGGGAGTGGTGTTTTGACAAAGTCAATTTCTCTGAAGTTGGCTACATGGAGACCTCAGGCAATGCATGGGTGCTGTGTGTGCTTCAGCAGTTCTAGTCTAATAGTCAGCAGTGGTTCTAAAAAGCCTGGCAGAGGGGAGACAGCCATAGCAGTACCTGGTGAGGCTCCAGAGTTTTTACCAGTTTGGGACTAGACCTTTACTGGACTTTCTGTATGTGTTGCATTAAGTCCTTCTGAGGTTCTGTGTGATACAGGGGACTGGGGCAGACACAAGCAGGTAAAATGAATCTTCTGATGTGGTGGTTTTAAAATACATCAATATTGGGAGGCCAAGAGGGCAGATCATGAGGTCAGGAGATTGAGACTGTACTGGATAACATGGTAAAACCCTGTCTCTACTAAAAATACACACACAAAAATAGCCAGGAGTGGTGGCACGTGCCTGTAGTCCAAGGTACTCAGTGAAAGGGTGACTCTGTAGGCTCAGACTTAGACCACGCCACACCGGTTGCAGTCAAGAGATCTTTATTGGAGGAGTCCGAGGGAGAGCCGAAGTGGAAGAAGAAAGAGAGCGAGAGCTTTGCAGCCTCCATCTTTTATGCCTAGGGACGTTACGTGGGGGTTGCTCGTTGGCTGAGGGGCTGGGTCTAGGCTGAGGTGGGAAGGCGTGACCTCTGATTGGCTCCTTTTGGCGGGCCTGTGTTGGGGAGGAAGAAGAACCCAGAATCAGTGCCATTAGGGTGCTCTTATTACCTAACATTCCTCCCTTTTTTGTTTTTTAAGAAGTGGGGAAGTGGGTGTCGCTCTTCATCTGGCTACTACCTGCTTAACGGGGGCATCATGGGGAAGGGATATTGGAGGACTGTAGGGGCAGAGCAACAGCAGGAGGCCAAAGAAGACGGCACTGAAGGTGAACACTTCCCAGGGTGTGAAGTCTAAAATGTCCCTTGTAAGTAGAGGTCATCTATGGACACGAGCCACCCATATGTCAGGGAAGGATCTGCTATGAGCCACATATCTTCTTGGAGGGCCTGGAGGAAATCTAAGAAATTACAGGTCCTGGAGGCGGAGGCCATGGGTACGGGAGTCCTGGTAGTCTTCCTCAGTTGCTAGGAGTTGGTAGTGCCTAATGAGAAGCTGGTTAAAAGTCTGGTTAGATAAGGAGGAGATTCGTTGTTGCATGAACTTTATTCGGCAAGGGAGGAGGGTACAAAAGGCCGCTATTCCTAGGAGGGGTCCGAGAAATGGTAGGACCCAAGCTAAAAGAGGCATTTTTAGAGTGTTCCAGGAGAAGGAACGAGAATCTGAGATGCGTTGTCTGATCTCAGAAGCCTTGTCCTGTATACGCTGGGCAGCATCTTGCACTATCCCTGACTGATTAGTGTAAAAACAACAATTTCCCCTAAGAAGATGCAGAGTCCTCCTTTCTCAGCAGTGAGGAGGTCTAGGCCTCGGCGGTTTTGGAGAGTCACTGCTGCTAAAGAGTCTATTTGAGATTGTAAAGTAAGAATAGATTTTGTTATTTCCTGTAAACTGTCTGAGAAATCTTTTGAGAGGGTGTGGTAGTAGGATAATGACGTGGACAAGCCAGCTATTCCAGTCGCTGTGGCAGTGGCTATTTCTAATCCTATAAGTAGGGGTATTAGTTGCATGGCTCTTCGCTGACGGACTTGAGCTTTGAGGGGTACTGATAAGGTCTGATTCCTTGGGGCAATGTCAATGTGGGGGCTTAGAAAGACTAAGGTGCAGGTGCCTGTCCAGTTAGTGGGGAGGCAGATATAGGTTGACATTCCACATAAGAACAATATGCCTTGGCTGGGTAGACAGAACTTGTTATGTATGTTAAAAAGGTGTGTGAGTTTGTTGTTTTCATTCTCCCATACTCCTAGAGTACTTGTTAAGGTGGCTCCAGTGAGCGGCTGGAAAGGGGTGTTGGGAGTAAACTGAGTGGCTCCCTGTGTTTTATTTTCCCACTGGAGGAAAAAACATTTTGTATCTACTAGGAGCCATTCGAGAGAGCGATTGAAAGAGGGGATGAGAAGGCACTCACTAGTGGTGGGGGCGCTGCTGCAGGGAGTCCAGGGGTGAATGGTCATGCAGGGAGTATGTCTGCCATTACAGAACCTGGACTGTTTGTTGAGTAGGGAGGAGGTGATTATTTGGGGGGGCCCAGAGAAGCAGACATGCTGGTTGAATGGAGCTGTTTGGGTGACTTGAAAGCTAGCATGATCCACTGGGGCTTGAAGTTGTAAGGTGTAATTACACTGATGTGGTGGTAGGTGCCCCAGAGGCAGGCCAGATGACAGGTTGCATTGTATGCATAAAGGGGCTTGGAAAGTTAAAATAGTATTTGCGGTTACAGGGCCGTGTATGGGCTTTTTATTGTTTGTGTAACTGGTGATGTTGCAAATGTAAGAAAGCAAAAGTTGGGTTGCACGTCCTGTCACGGTATTTTTGGTCATATCAGAGATGGGGAAGTCGGCTAATGACTGCATGTTTAGAATTTGGAAAGGGTCTTTTCCTTCATAACGAGGGTGGTAGGTCAAGTTGGTGAAGACCTAGTTTTTTGCAGGAATGGGAGTGGCAACATAGCCAGAGGTTGATAGATACACAGCCAACAGTCATTTGCCAGGGAAGGATTGGACTGGTTTAACAGAGTGTGAGTTAAGTTGAGAGTCTTGTAGAGGTAATTAGGAGCTAGTGGAAGGGGAGATGTGGTTGTATGAGGTGTTGAAGGAAGTAGGAGGGACACATAGGCAAAGAGTAAAAAGGAAGGTAAAGAGGGTGCTCTGGAAAATGAGAACATTTTATCCAGTCTGAGTTCTCTCACCTATGTTTTTTGGAGGAAGCGGTCGTTCCTCAGGGTCGTGGTAGGAGCCTTTAGGCCGGGTAGTCATTGGGCATATGATCTGGCCTCGTGCCTGGACTATGGGAGGGCCAGAGGTGGAGACAGCGCCCCAATACTCCTGCAGAACTGAGAAAGTAGCTCCGGTATTAAGGAGGAAAATGACGAGATGCCCATCCACTGTAAGAGGCACCTTGGGCTCCTGCGTGGTGATGGTGTGTGTTGGGGAAGAGGTCCTAGGGCCCCGTCAGTCGTAGGCCACTAACCTAATGAGATCGGCTTCAGGATGGGGGTCTGGCCCAGCTCCCCTGAGGGAGCTGGGGCAGTCGGTCGCCCAGTGGCCGGATTGTTGGCACTTGGGGCACGGTCTTTTGGGTGGCCTGGGATTAGGACACTCACAAGCCCAATGACCTTCATTCTCACATTTAAAGCAGGGTCCAGGGGGTTGGCAGTGAGTGGTGGACATAGAGGCATGGCGTCTGATAGGCTGGGTTGGGGCCTTGAAGGCCTGAGCCAACATCTGGCACTTTTGCCTCCTTGCCTGCTCGTCACAGTTGTGGTAGCCTTTGAATGTGGTGGCAAGGATCTTGGTCTGCGGGGTAAAGGGACCTCTGTCTAGCTTTTTTAGTTTGGCCCAAATGTCTGGGAAGCTTTGTGCGAAGAAATGGGACGTGAGAAGTTGCCTGCCATTGGGGGCGTCGGGGTCTATGTTGGTGTATTGTTGGAGTGCCTGTGTAAGGCGGGCGAGGAAGGCGGACGGGTTTTCATGTTTTTCCTGAATGATTTCATGAAGTTTTTCAAAATTGACTGCCTTTTGGGCTGCCTTGCGGAGACCTGTTATTAAACAGGTGGCAAAGTGGTCTCGGGCCAAGACACAATTCTGGGAGTTATAGTCCCAGCCAGGGTCGTGTTCGGGGACTGCCTGTGCCCCGATGGGTAGGGCTGGGGTTGTTTGGTGAACCCGATCTGCATAAGTATAGGCCTGCTCCTAGACCGGTCTGTGCTTCCTGAGAAGGAGGGGGTTAGAGAAATTCTGATATAAGAGGTGGAGTTAGAAGTGTATAAGCCTAAGCGTTGACAAGATAGTCACAGAGAAGGGAACATGGACAGGAACAATATATTTTGTTAGTGTAACTTCTGTAAGAGGGGTGAGGACGGAAAGGTGTGATGTGGAACTAGAGGTGGGAGGGCTGAGCGGCAGAGGAGAGGGAGCTGGAGGGGTTGTGGAGGAAGGGGGAAGGAGAGAGAGGTTGGGGGAAGTGGTAAAGGGCGGGGCTGCCACTGGCAGGGCGGTGGCCGGAGGGTGGGGCTGAGGGTGTTGATATGGAGTTAAGATTGGGAGAAGGTGAGGGCAGCGATACGATGTTAAGGGTTATATGGGGCTGTGGGCATAGGGGATCTCTTCCCATTCTCCTGTTTGTTCACAATATTTAGAGGCCCATAAATGGGTCATTTATTTTGGTTGGTTAAGGGGTTGTGAATTTGATTAAGCATTTAGGTTTGAGGTCAGCAGCAAGGCCTAGGGTAGCCAGATTGTCTAGAAGGCATTTTAGGGGGGAGTCGGCCGGCAGGGATGTGGAGCCTCCCACAGTGGGAGAAGGGGCAGTGATGGCTAAGAGGGCATCCCCTAATTAGCTGAACACTGTAACCAGGTTCAGAGCCTTCGGTTGGTCATCACCAAGGCAAAGGGACTGAAGGGCCAACAGGATGGCCGAGGGACCGTGAGCCACCTGGTACCAGGATTTTGTATGTAGCCAACAGTATGGCGCGGGGCGGAGGCTCAGGCAGGAGGGGCGAGGAGGAGAGGGAGAAAACTCCGTTCCCTGCGGGTCGAGGAGGGGAAGTGAATGATAGGGGCCTACCACTGCCGTAGGGGCGTCGGGCGAAATGTGTTTGTCACGGGAGTGGCTATGGTCTGGCGATTTGCCCAAGAGGTAGGCCCAGGAGGGGAAAACTTACCGAGATGAGGCCGGTGATGGGCGAAGAGCGTGGCGAACAGGAAAATGGGCGAAGACTGACCGGGGCCTGGTCTGAGCCTGAGAGGGATTGGGGTCCCACCAAAGGTGGGGAGTCCCAATCTGAGTCATGGCACCAATGAAAGCGTGACTCTGTAGGCTCAGACTCAGACCACGCCACACTGGTTGCAGTCAAGAGATCTTTAATGGAGGAGTCTGAGGGAGAGCCGAAGCAGAAGAAAAAAGAGAGCGAGAGCTTTGCAGCCTCCGACTTTTATATCTAGGGACGTTATGTGGGGGTTGCTGGTTGGCTGAGGGGCTGGGTCTAGGCTGAGGTGGGAAGGCATGACCTCTGATTGGCTCCTTTTGGCGGGCCTGTGTTGGGGAGGAAGAAGAACCCGGAACCAGCGCCATTAGGGTGCTCTTGTTACCTAACACTCAGGAGGCTGAGGCAGGAGAATTGCTTGAACCTGGGAGGTGGAGGTTGTAGTGAGCCAAGGTCGTGCCACTGCACTCCAGCCTGGGCAACAGAGTGAGACGTCATCTCAAAAAAAAAAAAAAAAAAAAAAAAAGTCAGTGAATTCTCCAACAGTATTCAAAAAGTGGAGACTATCTCCTCTCACCTTGGGCGTGGGCTGAACATAGTGACTTGCTTCTCATGAATAGAATATGGTGGAAATGGTGATCTGTGATTTCTGAGACTACAAAATAATAGGCATTGTGGCCTTCTCCTAGCCCTTGTGTTTAGATCACTAGTTCTTGAGTCATGAGGACACACAAGCAGCCTTATGGAGAGGTCCACATGGCAAGGAACAGAGCCCACATGCCAACAGCCACCAAGCATCTGAGGCCTCCTGTCAACATGTGACTGAGCTGCCTTGGAAGCAGATCTTCCAGTTGCAGTCAAGCCTTCAGATAACTGCAGCTCTGACCAACATCTTGGCTGTAACCTCACGAGAGGTTCTGACACAGAACCCCACAGTTAAGTTGCTCTCAAATTCTTGACCCCGAGAAACTGTGAAATAATGTTTTTTTTTTTAAGTCACTAAATTTTGGGGTAATTTGTTCTATAGCAATAGATAACAAGTGTGCCTGCCAATCCAGAGACGGAATCTCAATCTTGCTTTAAAAAACTTGGTGAAATAAAGGAATATGACTGTACTTACCTTCTGAATAGTGTGTTGCATATCACGTGGATCTAGAACGACAGGGACATTCTACGTGATCGCAGATAATAACACATATCCCAGCTGATGGGCTCTGTAGGCTAGGACCTTCCCAAGCATTTCCTCTTCTTTCCTGCTCAATGGACATTGGTAGTCTGGTCTCTGAGGACTTAAATTCCAAGGAAATAAATTTTTCAACCACAGATGATCCCAAAATAATGTAAGATATTTCTGATTAATCAAAACCACTGGAGTTTCTCATTTAAATTTCAACAAATGGTAAATATTGGAGATGTGATTTTTTTTTTTTTTTTTGAGATGGGGTCTCGCTCTGTAGCCCAGGCTGGAGTGCAGTGGCGCAATCTCGGCTCACTGCAAGCTCCACCTCCCAGGTTCATGCCATTCTCCTGCCTCAGCCTCTCTGAGTAGCTGGGACTACGGGCGCCCGCCACCACGCCCGGCTAATTTTTTGTATTTTTAGTAGAGACGGGGTTTCACTGTGGTCTTGATCTCCTGACCTCGTGATCCGCCCGCCTCAGCCTCCCAAAGTGCTGGGATTACAAGTGTGAGCCACCGCACCCAGCCGAGATGTGATAATATTAATATGAATTGCCTCAAAACATTTCAGATACCTAATCTGCAATTAAAAATAAAATGCAGGAAGACAAAAAAAAAGAATTAACTGCTTTAGAGCTAGAATAAAAATTCTACATATAGTTTCCCTGGGAATAGATAGCTCTGTATGCCTTTGAGATGTGCCTCATTGGTTCCTGACCTTTAGGTGGGAGAATGTTACTTTGCAAATGCAGAGTGGCTTAGACATTCCCTGGTAATCTTCTAGATAAAAGCACCCCTTATGTGGAAATTCAACATAACTGAAGTTACTATTCAAAGTCATAATTTGCAGGGTGAAAAATCTTGCCTGTACCACCCTAATTTCAATACATGCTGTGAGTTCTGAAAGATTTTGTTTACTGATTCAATCTTGACCTTATTCAGGCCCCTGGGAATTCCCCATTGGCAGCTTTATTCGCAAATTCAGTTTTAGTTCAGAGATGATTTGAATAAAAACTGATTGTTCAGGTAGTGAGCACTATGAAAACATAGAGGAGAAACACACACACACACACACACACACACACACACACACACTGGTCAAGACTTTACTAGGAAAACATTGCTGCATTTTGGGTAAGTTTATTTAAAAGTATTTTTTCTGCTCAAAATGCCCAAGACTAAGAGTAATTTCATAGAATACCCACTGGACAATATATTTTTTTTAATTCCGAGATGTAGATTTTATAGATCAGAGCAGAGACGGGAAGCAAAAGACCATTCATCAATTGATCTCTTTCTCAAAATGTTAAGGAATCTCTTTGGAAGTTCTGAATGAAGTGGTTTGATTTCCCCTCAGGACGCCCAGGGTCATTTGGAATGCTGAGTAGATGTATGAGTTTTGCACTTTTGGAGATCTGGGTGGGATGGAAGAACACAGAGGCATGTGGGGTTTGGCAAAACCTCTCAAATTATTTTTTCAAACACTTTAGGTTTGGCAAAGGCAGACTGAATATTGCCAAATGCCGTTTTCCTTACTTTAGAACCCTAGCATACTTCAAGGAAAATTTGATACATATGCTTTTGATTTACTTATTCTTAAGTCATCAAATTATTGTCTTGAAACAACTGATTAA
Organism: Hylobates moloch; assembly: GCF_009828535.3. Taxonomy (NCBI): domain Eukaryota; kingdom Metazoa; phylum Chordata; class Mammalia; order Primates; family Hylobatidae; genus Hylobates; species Hylobates moloch. Next base: position 73,247,894 of record NW_026652286.1, on the reverse strand, counting down.
TGCCAAAGGAAGTCTTTTGAACCATTTAATGAAATTGTAAAATCCTCCCTGCATCTCATTCTACTTCCTTTGCCCCTAATGTCAAAGTCATGTGATGCCAATATTAAATCGAGCCAAGATTTTGGAAATGTTACATTTTGTTTCCTATTTAGAACTTTGTGAGAAGGAGGTGGTTCAAAGATTAGCTAAAAATATAGCCCATTGTTATTGGATAATATGATCGTTAAGATCATAAAATTTTTGAGTTCTATCTTTTCTTCAGCACAGGATTCCTCTTTTCATCCTTCTGGGCTGTCACCTACTTTCATCTATAAGCAGATAGCAGGAAATGGTTCCCTTCATTACTGAATAACTCTAATAGATTTTCCCCTAAGTTGTGATTAAGTTCACAGTAGGTGATGTGGTCATTATCCATGGACATTATGCAATGGTGTCCTGGAAAAGGACAGCCCTCCTTGGAGTCACCTCTCAAGGCTAATTGCTAGGCTTTTTGCTTGTTTTGGACATCCCAGGGTCATTGCAAATCCCAAATGCTGTAAACTGATTTCATCATTTCCACATCCAAACCTACTTTTTATTCCTGTCCTTTCTAACTCGGAGAATGGTACCAGACTCCCTCACCTTCTCATCTGAAACTTCTTCCTGAAAAACCTACCCTCTACATTGTATATCAGGGGGGCTACCTATTCAACAAACATTTACTGAGTGCCTAATCTCATTAGCAAATGAAAAGTGCTGAAGCCCCATCCCCCATGCAAAAAAAAGGCAGAAGTCAAATGGATATTGAATGGTAATACCAAGTTATGATTTTATTCTGGGCTTAAATGATAAAGTGAGATAGTATAGAGCTGTGTGGTAGGGTTACTTCCTGGCGCTTGCCTTTGGCCAAGCAGAGGTAGAGAGAGAGGATGGCCACAGATAGAAACCCTTGGATAAGAACAGTGTCAGGATGGTGATGATTTCATGCCTTCCACTGACCCCGAGGCTCCCAGGGAGCAGAAACTTCTTGGAATATACAAAAATGACTCCACATTCAGGAAAGTGCCATTTGTAAATTGACTACACGTGTAGGGGCATAGCAAAGAGTTGTAGGGGGACTGACTTGGGATGGAGCCACTGGCCTAATTTGGGGACTGGCACAAAGTAGGGGTGAATGGGCAACCAGGGTGAAGAGTGCCAGGATGTGAGGCTGGTTCATCTGCTGGCTGTTCAGAAGAGACACCTCTTGTCCTCATGCTTGCGTTTAAGAGCTTTCTATTATTTTCTACAATACCCAGATGTCTAGGTCAACCACTATGTTATGGGACCTCAGTGGTAAGAACTATGTGACAGGTATGTGTATCTTTGTAATTTTCTCTAAAACATTAAAGAAAGCAGATGATATAATAATCCTTGCAGTATAAGCATGGACAGAATAGAATGGATCCTCCCAGTAGAGGTGATGGAGATTAGAATAACTGGGCAAGTCTTCCCAGAGGAAGTGGCAGCTGATTTGAGTTTGAAAAGACAGCTGGCAGTCATCCCAGTGAGGAAATGGAGTGGGGTAGAAAGGAAGGGCATTTCTGGCAGAAGTATCACCATGGGTCATGGAGACAGGAAAGCAGGGCTCATTCAAAAAACTACTGAGTTCATTGTAGAATATGAGGAAGGAATGATGAGAGATGATTTAAGCAGGTTTTGTATTTCATGTTAAGGAATTTGGGCTTTATCATGTAGATAATGGGGTATTATTAAAGAGTCCAAGCTGGGGAGTTACATGATTAGATTTATTCTTTAGAAAAATTAGGAGGCTGGCTGTTTGGCTGTTTAGAGGGGCAGTCTGGAGATAACAGGATCAGCTTGGAGGCAGTTTTAGTGATTCAGTAAAGGCATTTTGTGAGGCTTAAGAGAAGGAACTATATATTTGAGAGCAAAGTAGACACAACTTGATGACTAATGATATATAGATGGTGAAGGACAGGGAAGGGCTGAGAGTGAAACTTAAGTTTCTGTAACTCAAACATGATGTTGCCATTTACTGAGAAGGGGAATTCAGTGTAAGGGAAGAGAGTAGGTTACATTTTGGACATTCTAGGACGTGGAACATCCAAATGGAAACATCCTGATACAGGTCTTCCGTTCAGAACACAGACATTTAGGTCTAGGAATTATCAACACACAAGAGCCTGTTGCAGTCATAAAAACAGATATCCTCTTTCTAGAAGACTTTATATAATGGGAAGAGGGCTGAGGACATAGCTCAATGGCAGAGCTTTCTGCCTGGTATAACATGGTACCAATTTTCTGTGAGATAGTAATTCCTTCAAGTTTAGGAAAGTTGGATAGGAGAAGCAGTGTCCAGGGTCCCTAGGCAGATTGCCTGCAGATGTGGCAGCCGTTTCCAGGGGTCCTCAGTGGGATGTTGGAACATAGTGCTTCTATCAGCTTATGTGGTTGTCTTTGAAATTGGCTAGCATGATGAAGGTCTTCTAGCTTCTAGCTTTGCTGCAAAACTCAGAAATAATCTACCATTTCAATATCTGTTGCAGATATTTTCTTCAGCGTGGAAATTGCCAACTGTAGCGTTGCTGGGGGATTAATGGTCTAGGTACCCAAATACCCCTAGGTATGGCCAGTTGAGAGAGACGGAAGGTGAGAGGGTGGTAGGGAAGCCAGACAGGGAGGTAGGTGTCACTCTTGGTGGCTACCCCAAATCTCTGACTTCACACACACTGGATAATTCTGTCAGTTTATGGCCAGTATGGAATCCAAATTGTCTGGAGTACTGCAAGTACTTCAGATGAGAATGCCACCATTTTGGAATCCTGAATAAGAAACAGATCAATCAGATTAGAAATTCACATTTGCATAAGAAATTTTAATATTACATTTGTCAATGAAAGGAAAGGAAGAGCTATTCAATTCTTGAAATATAATAACTGTTGCAAGCATTTGAATGGTTGTCAAATGTTAAAAATATTTTTATCACCTACTGTGACAATGAAGTTTCTTGTCAATGTTTACTATCCAGTGAAAAAATTATGATGATAAAGTCTTGACAAGAAATTGCGAATAGCCTTTTCAAGAATAAAAAGATTAAAAAATATTTGGGAATTTCAAACAAATTTAACATTTAAAAACTTTTCTAGTTCTTTCTATTTTATTTTTCCTACCATAAATAATACAATATAAAATGAAGGTAATTCCTTTTTTTTTTTTTTAACCTGGAACCCTTTAGATACCACCAAGGAGTGTCCAGTTTACCCTTGAATGTTATACAAATAGTTTCATTATCTATGTACACTACACAGTAAAAAAGATTGGGAGCCACCGACCTGGGGAACACCAACGTTTAAGGGGTGAGTAGAAAGAGAGTAGTCCTTGAAGGAAATTGGAAAAGATCAGCCAGAGGGAAGGTATAAAGTAAGGATAGAGCAAAATCAAGGAAGCCAAGAGAGGTAAAGGGAGGGAATGGTTAACAGAGTCATAAGGCATGGAGAGGCTGAGGAAGAAGACTGAGAAAAACCTTCTGTGCTTAGCACCTAGAAGATGATTAATGATCTCACTGAGGGCAGTGTTAGTGGGATGCTGGGGATAGGATATGGTTTGCTGTAGGCTAAGGAGTGAAAAGGAGTTAGGATGTGGAAGCAATAAAGTATAAATCTACTCTTTCAAGAAACTTATTTCAAGGAATAAAATGGGTGACATCTAGAGGGAGAACCATATACAATTAATTGTGTGGTTCCTCCACAGAATTGGAGAATAGAATATATTCATGGGTTGGCATAAAACAGCCAGCTGAGAGAGAATGGTTATAGCTATAGGAGAAAGGGGAGAATATACATAATGAAGCAATCTCTTAGGAGATAGAAGGGAAGATCAGAGTACAGGGAAACAGGTTAGTCTAGAGCAAAAGGGACACTCTTTTGGAGATGAATGTGAGGTTCTGATACCAACATACTGCAATGCAGCTACAAGTAATTGATGGCATATAAATCTTGCAGTCTGGATTTTTCTTAGTGTACTAGAAGGTCAAGTTAACCTAAAAGGAAGCTTGAAAGAGGGAGAAGAAAAGGAAAAAGGGAGCTTGAGAAAATGGTCAAGTTTGAGGCTTTGAGATACTTGATATTGTAATGGTGTTCATCTGAACAGGTGGATGACTTTTCTGCAGCCATATTCAGTAAACCCCATTGTCTCAGCCCAAAATCTCCTTAAGCTGATAAGTAACTTCAGCAAAGTCTCAGGATACAAAATCAATGTACAAAAATCACAAGCATTCTTGTACACCAATAACAGACAAACAGAGAGCCAAATCATGAGTGAACTCCCATTCACAATTGCTTCAAAGAGAATAAAAGACCTAGGAATCCAACTTACAAGGGACGTGAAGGACCTCTTCAAGGAGAACTACAAACCACTGCTCAATGAAATAAAAGAGGATACAAACAAATGGAAGAACATTCCATGCTCATGGGTGGGAAGAATCAATATCGTGAAAATAGCCATACTGCCCAAGGTAATTTATAGATTCAATGCCATCCCCATCAAGTTACCAATGACTTTCTTCACAGAATTGGAAAAAACTACTTTAGAGTTCATATGGAACCAGAAAAGAGCCCGCATCGCCAAGTCAATCCTAAGCCAAAAGAACAAAGCTGGAGGCATCACGCTACCTGACTTCAAACTATACTACAAGGCTACGGTAACCAAAACAGCATGGTACTGGTACCACAACAGAGACATAGATCAATGGAACAGAACAGAGCCCTCAGAAATAATGCCACATATCTACAACTATTTGATCTTTGACAAACCTGACAAAAACAAGCAATGGGGAAAGGATTCCCTATTTAATAAATGGTGCTGGGAAAACTGGCTAGCCATATGTAGAAAGTTGAAACTGGATCCCTTCCTTACACCTTATAGAAAAATTAATTCAAGATGGATTGAAGACTTACATATTAGACCTAAAACCATAAAAACCCTAGAAGAAAATCTAGGCAATACCATTCAGGACATAGGCATGGGCAAGGACTTCATGTCTAAAACACCAAAAGCAATGGCAACAAAAGCCAAAATTGACAAATGGGATCTCATTAAACTAAAGAGCTTCTGCACAGCAAAAGAAACTACCATCGGAGTGAACAGGCAACCTACAAAATGGGAGAAAATTTTTGCAACCTACTCATCTGACAAAGGGCTAATATCCAGAATCTACAATGAACTCAAACAAATTTACAAGAAAAAAACAAACAACCCCATCAAAAAGTGGGCGAAGGACATGAACAGACACTTCTCAAAAGAAGACATTTATGCAGCCGAAAAACACATTCAAAAATGCTCACCATCACTGGCCATCAGAGAAATGCAAATCAAAACCACAGTGAGATACCATCTCACACCAGTTAGAATGGCCATCATTAAAAAAATCAGGAAACAACAGGTGCTGGAGAGGATGTGGAGAAATAGGAACACTTTTGCACTGTTGGTGGGACTGTAAACTAGTTCAACCATTGTGGAAGTCAGTGTGGCGATTCCTCAGGGATCTAGAACTAGAAATACCATTTGACCCAGCCATCCCATTACTGGGTATACGCCCAAAGGACTATAAATCATGCTGCTATAAAGACAGATGCACACGTATGTTTATTGCGGTACTATTCACAATAGCAAAGACTTGGAACCAACCCAAATGTCCAACAACGATAGACTGGATTAAGAAAATGTGGCACATATACACCATGGAATACTATGCAGCCATAAAAAATGATGAGTTCATGTCCTTTGTAGGGACATGTATGAAACTGGAAACCATCATTCTTAGTAAACTATCGCAAGGACAAAAAACCAAACACCATATGTTCTCACTCATAAGTGGGAATTGAACAATGAGAACTCATGGACACAGGAAGGGGAACATCGCACTCCGGGGACTGTTGTGGGGTGGGGGGAGGGGGGAGGGACAGCATTAGGAGATACACCTAATGCTAAATGACGAGTTAGTGGGTGCAGCACACCAACATGGCACATGGATACATATGTAACAAACCTGCACATTGTGCACATGTGCCCTAAAACTTAAAGTATAGTAATAAAAAAAATTAAAAAAAAAAAAGAGTGGAGAAGACAAATAGGTGGGTTGATCCAAGACTGGGACTTTACAGAGTCACCTTCGTGGAGAAGCTAGATGGCTGGAACGACAAGAGTGCTGGAAGAATGGCTGATGAAACGCCATAGGGTTTGGGCAACATGGGGAGGGAAGTGAAGTTGCTTAAAGTCTCCCAGGATATAGCGGGTCTAGGAGTAAATCAGATGTCAGAGTTATCAAATAATGAAGGGGGAGAAGACCACATTTTGTGCAGCGTTTGAGAGGGTGTTGGGAATTTTGTTTACAATGAAAGATTGTTTTGCAGACCCACAGGGGGAAAACTTAGGAAAGATAAAGGGCAATGAAGAGAAAATTCAGGAGAGAGAGAGCACAGAGCAGTGAGGAAAGAGAAGAGAGAATCACAAAGGCTGGCATTTTGATTAGAGCTTTAGGCATGTTAAGATTGCAGGAATGGGAGGCATTAGTGCGGGTCAATAGGCCTTGATGTCCTGGGGGGAATGCAGGCTCAATGCCACATGGTAAAAGGACCCTCATGAGGTTGGTGGGGGCCCTCCTCAAGGTCATAAACAGAATGTGGTGAGAAAACATTCACTGTCCTCTGAAAGCTGGAACTGCTTCAAGTCTCATTTCCAACTGCGACTCCTCCAGGATGCTCTGTCTCACATGTCCCGGCAGTAAGCAAACATTTGGTCCATAAGGAGGCTGCGCAAAGCAATGTGATGTGGTAATATGCCTGAATGGGAAGTAGTTCCACTTTTGTGTCTCAGTTTCACATTTAAGGAAGTGTTCTGGGCAGGAGACCCCTGAACCAGTCAGCAGGTCCGGCTGGAGTTCCACACAATACCAGGGATGGTGCCCTGAGCAAACCCAGTGACTCTGTAAGAGTCCAACCCTTTGCCTCCAGGTCAGTCCAACTAAAACAAGAATTTTGGCTCGAAACAAAAAAGCATGTTACCACCAAACTTTGCTAGTTGAAATGAAACTAGAAAAACAGCCTCAAAACACACGTAATTCTTGATTCATCTTTTTTTTTTTCCTGCAGGAATTAGGGTTTTAATAACTGTATTATTTCTGTCCTCCTAAATGGGATATATAATACAGTTATATGATTTTTTGATTATTTAAGTTTCTGATGCTGTATGTGTTCATTTTGCCACAGTTATCTGAGGTGCTTTGGTGAGGTACTATCTGTCGGGGAGTGCTATTTGAAGCATCTTTGTTCAGGAATAGGTAAAACTGTAATGACAGTATAAAACTTCTTTTTTAAAAGCCACCAGGCATAAGTATAAGAAAATGTTAATGCTTTTAATTATATGCTCTTAAAAATATTTTGTATGTAAAAATAAAATTTTGTTTATGTTAGATGTTTTTCTTAATTTTTTTTTTAACAGCTGACAACACTAAAAAATAATGGGGGAGAAGGGGTACATTTAGTATTAGTTGTGATACTACATATCTAAATGATAGCTCCACCATAAACTTCCTTCCATCTCTTTGACTCTGCCCCATCTTTCATCACTATATGAGGCTCTCTTCCTTACACTCCATAGGACAAGGAACATATCTGGTATTTTGTGCTATGTGTTTCCTATATAGCGTGAAAGACATTGCCCACCCCCCAAAAATGTTCATCACACACCACACATTCAGGAGATTCATGCCTTGTGTCACCATCCTGTCCCCGCAAATCCCATCCTTAGGCTTCCACATTAAGTGCCCCTATTCTATAAGCAGGCATTCACTGTAGAACACCAATCAATGCGAGGGACTGCTTTCATTATCTTTGCATCCCTGCAATGCTTAATGCCCAGCCTGGGATGGAGAAGGCATTCAATCATATCTGATGAGCTACACTGCCTGAAAGATGTGTGGCTTTAATTAAGGGTGTGTAGGGAAGAAGGTAGGAGTCTTAGGCAGTGGGTTGGTGGGAGAATGGTGGATGAGGTGAGAACTGTTTAAGTAAAGGCAGGATGATTATACATAGAAGTTTAGAAGTTGTTTTCTCTAAGATCCCAGTCAACTGGAAAGACTAAGAAAGAAGCTTTTTTTTTTGTTATTGTTGAAGAAAGAAATTCTAAATTTCTGAAGCTCAACCCTGCTTGTGATGGCTAATTTTATGTGAAAATGTGACTGGGCTAAGGGATGTCCAGATAGCTGGTAAAATATTATCTCTCAGTGTGTCTGTGAGGGTGTTTCTGGAAGAGATTAGCATTTGAGTCAGTAGACTGAGTAAAGAAGATCCACTCTCACCAATGTGGTTGTGTACCTTCCAATCCCTTGAAGGTCAAAACTGAGCAAAAAGTGGAGGAAGCGTGAATTTTCACTTTCTCCTCTGGAGCTGAGACATCAATCCCCCTGCCCTCAAACATCAGACTCCAGACTTAAGCCAGTGACCGCTCTGTTCCTTGTTCTCAGGCCTTTGGACTTGGACTGAATTATACCACTGGCTTTCCTGGTTCTGCAGCTTGCAGATGGCATATCAGAGGACTCCTTGGGTCTCAAATTGTGTGAGACAATTTTCGTAATAAATTTCCTCATCTCTCTCTCTCTCTCTCTCTATGAACATATATAGTTATATCTATCTTCTTTATATATATATATATATATATATATACACACACATACCTGGTGTGTGTATATATATATATACTTGATGTATATATATTTATATATACACTTGATGTATATATATTATATATATACGCTTGATGTATATATATTATATATATACGCTTGATGTA
>NW_026652286.1:73209471-73238665 GCF_009828535.3 Hylobates moloch | reverse complement strand
ATCTCCTATGGTTTTGTTTCTTTGGAGAGCCTTAACTAATACACTCCTGATCATAGGAAAAGATTGTATAAGCTCAGAAACCAAAGGCATGTCTAAAGAGTGATGTGAGTGAAAGAAATACTTCAAGGAGTGTTGAGACACAGAGTAAACCACAGAAGTGTCAGGACAATGACTACTGCCTTAAACAGTTTGCATGTGAAGCTGGGTCCCCTCATTGTTTTATAGAGCAAGGCAAGGCTTTCAAGGTAGTGGGTGCAGAATGCAGGTAATGTAGGGATCATTTCTTCCTAGGCAATGGCACCAGGCGACTCACTCCATGGCCCTCTCCAGTATTCCCTGGAAGAACAGAAACGTGCCGCATCTGTGTAGAATTTCCATCCAGAGTATTTCAGTTGAACCACTGTCAAGGTTAAGGGGAGCACTGGTCTGTTTTCTCTGTAGCCCATCTCAACAGGAGCTAGTGTGCTCAACTTGTGCCAAAAAAATGAATTCGTGATGTAGATGACTAAAATAAAGCTGCTTGTGAAAAGCTAGTTTATACACTGAGACAGAAACATAGTCTTAGCTGCAATTGTATTTACAGGGAAAAAATAAACAACAGAATAAATCATCAAATAACACTTGTTCCTTCTTTCTTCTCTACCCAGCTTTCCTTCTCTTTCATGCTGAACCCATGAACTCTTTGTGAGTAGTTTATTTTACCAAAGAATTTGTTTGATCAACTTGGAGTAGATCAGCTGAAAATAAATGGATTTGATCGGGAGATGAGTGTCAAGAACCCTTTAATTTGAAAAAAGGAGGTTGGGGTGGTATTCACCATGGGGAGGGAGGAAAGACGTCATAATTTCGAGATATTCACTTGGCTTCCATTTAAAATAAAGTTAGTCCATCATTCTCACACCAGTTGAAGGGTAAAAGTCACTCCAGATTTTTTGCTGCTTACCAAATATAGCCTATAGATATGTCAGCTGAGGGCAAAATAGGGTCAGATCTGCTTATAGGTTCTTTCCCTCTAGGAGATTATGAAGGAGAAATCTATTTTGTAACTCTCTATGTAAGGCAAAGGACATATGATACCGATCTACTAAAGCAGGCAATTTTAAATCTGAAAGGAAAATACCTATAAGTTCTCCACCCTAATTTGTGGGATTATTTCATCCTTTGTCATGATACAAATATCCATGATGTTAGAGAGGGAAGCTTGGTCTGAGATGTTATTCTCTTATCAAAATATGGCTCATCATCATTGAATCATAAGTTGATAAAATGCGATCTAAATGGTTGTTAGTAATCAGAATTTAGTTTTCCTTTGGCTTAGTTTTTCCCATCTGGTTTTGGTTTTATGGTCACCTTTCCAGCTCTGAGCAAATGCTTAAAAAAAAGATTAAGAAAATAAAAACACTTTTGTGAAATACTGTTCAATCTTCTAAATATACAGATTGTTGAGGAAACTGAGACTGAAGTTTGATATTATGCTAGAGACATATGCATTAAATACCAAAGCAGCACACAGACATAAAATGAACACATTTCATTCCTGAATGCCTGTTAAAGAAAAAAAAAATGATGATTCCCTCCCACACTGATACTCTGCAACAGTAAGTATGAGAGAGGAAGACAGAGAGAGAGACAGAAACAGAGAGAAGCGAGAAAGAGAAACAGAGAGAGAGAGAGACAGAATGAGAAAGAATACACAAATTTACTGGTTAGAATGGCCAAGAGATTGGAGCCAAGTTCTTGTGGGTAACCATCAATCCCTTTATTTCCAAAGGATCATCATATTCTCCTTCATCAGATCTCATCTACTATGAAACAGTAAAAGTAACTGATCTCTGTGTCCACCTTGGTTGCCTCCAACTTGGGACCATGGAGTGTATTCCAGGTCTGTTGGTCATTACATGAAAGTGATAATAGCAATCAAGATAGTGAACATCTATTAAGTGCCAGCTGTTGCATTAAGTGCATTGTAGGCATTATCTTTGGTCCGCACAGCAATCCTCTGTGGTAGTCTGTATTATCATTGCTGCTTCCTTTAGAGGAAATCAAAGTTGGGGAGCTAAAAGACTTGCTTTAGGTCACAGTTAGTAAAAGGGTGGAACAGGATTAGAAACCACATTTGTATCTCAGCATTTATTCTTTAGCCTCTATCTTTATAGTCTGAGGCAGGCACGTATCAGGAAAAGAAAACTACCTGGAAGGGCTTCAGCGTTTCCTCTGTGTTCTGATTCCCCCCTCGTGCTGTGCACACCCCATCACTGCACTGTTTATTATGGCCCATCTCCTCATCTGTCTGTCTACTTGTCTCTCCCTTCTACTAGGCTGAGCTCCTTGATGGTGAATCCAGAACACTGATGTATCCTCACACATAGTAGGCACTTAATATATCATTGTTGGGTGACATATGCTAAAAACACGACAGACTGGGTATTTATAATAATTAAGACCATAGCCTTGCCCAGCTAATTCTGTATTCATTCTCAGATGTTCAATAGTTTGCAACTGCATACTGACTTTTAAAGTGTAGACAGGTGCAGCTGAAAATACAATTTAATGCATAATTGCCACTACTATACTTGGCGTTTGTAAGTTTAATTATAATTACAGAATTAGCTATTGCATTGTATCGAAAAGGAGTGTTTTAATTTAACATTTTAATAGGAAGCGTATGCATATTTACTAATTTCATTATAAAACTATCACCAAGTAATTTTTGAATATCTATGCCACAAACACAATTAGCTCTTTTGATGGAAGATGTTGTAGTTTTATTTTAATAGAGGCTTGTTTTACTCACAGTAACACATTGTACTTAGCCCAGTCCTCAGATGCCCTCTAGTGTTGATGCATAGTAAGTAAGCAATAAAGTAAGTGAAAATAAAATAAATGTATCCAGCAGTGGCCCTTTTGTAATCAATGATCACATCTCTTCTGACTTAGCAGACACATCCAATATAAGGAAAATAGTTTGAATGTTTGCTTTGTCATCCTGAGTTAATATAACCTTTTAGAATGTTTCATACTACTAAAAATAACAGTAAAATAACACATATGTGAATGCATATAGATATTCATATATTCATTATATTATAGATAATGATGCAACAAACATCTATGTACTAAAGTTCTGGCTTAAGAAATACAAAAGAAAATAGAACAATAGAAGTAGAAAAGAAAAGCACTCAGTTTTTGTTTCACTTAAAAGGTCATTAAAAAAAAGATGTCGTATTACCTACAAAGAAATAGAACAAGAAAATTCATCCCCACATGAATAAAATCAATCCTCAGGCTTGTTAAAAAACATGTTCTAGCCAGTTTATCAAACCAGTAAATCTTATTAAGGAAAAAGATTAAAGACTTTCATAATTCTTTGTACATAGTGAGCACTCAATAGATAATTATTTATTTTGTACTCAGTAAACAATCTTATGCTGGTAAGTCTTGATTGTTTGAGACAATCAAGATATCTTGTTTTAAAAAATATCCTGGGGGGAATAAGAGTTTCCATCATGTTGAAAAATTAATATCATCTATCTGTTTTGAAATTAAATTATTCCAAGGTCACTTGTGGAGGAAATTATTTCATTCATATTCTAAAAACAGAAACAATAACTATTTAAAAAATTTACTGATTTAAAAATCTTTCACTCTTGCTATCATGATTGTTTCTTAGAACTTCATCAATTTAGACTATTTGTATTTCAGATATATTTTGTTTTATTGAAAATTGATATTAAAAACCTATTAAATTTGTACAAGACTATATTTTAATGGCCAACATCTCAAATTCACAATCAGATGACAGTTTCCACTTTGTCAATAGAAAATGTAATTCTGAAATACTCAAAAACACACAGAAACAACTCAACATGCTTTTCCCACAAGATGTCACTATGGTACCTATGAAATATAATCATAGATGTATTTATCTGTCCGTGACCTTATTTTTTAAGAAATGTTCAATTAAAAAAGATTCGCATATGGATAGATGATCCTGAAATTAAATACACACAAAGTAAGTGAATTTATAGATGTTCAATATCTACTACTTATGCATGACAGCAAACATATTTATTTGGATATATATTGCAATCTTAATTATATGCATCCAAAGGGAATATAAAACTAGCAATCTAAGAATATATGCAAGCTTGTAGTCAAGATTATTCATTCTTAGACAAATACTGTAAAATATGACATGTCACTCACAGACTCACCTCACCAAGTATGTGATACACTTATGGGTGGTTACAGATTGTCTAGATATTTGATATGCATGATTTTTGATTGACTAACACCTGGCAAATTTGCCTGTGCTTGCTTTCTGTTTTAAGTGAGCCTGAAGTTAAGAGCCAAGAAGTCAGATAGACCAGAGTTCAAAATTCAGCTCAGCCACCTGTATAACCTCTGGCAAGTTAATTAAACTCCTTGAGTCTGCTTTCAAATTTATAAAATGGGGATGGTAATATCTATCTCATTGCAGTTGCTGGGAGAGTAAATCGAGACAATGCATGTAAGGTACCCAGCACAGAAGAGATAATAAATAATTGTTGTCATTATTAATTCCAAGAAGGAAGTGTTAATTAGAATCACATTTTAATGTTTGATCATAGGCCTTAGCATATGAAATGCCTCAGTTTGGTTTACAGATATGGAATTCCTGTGTAATATAATTCAAGCATATACAAACATTTAAACACTTGCAATAACTGATATTATATAATTACCTCTAATCAAGGTTTTTTTCTTTTCTTTTTTCTTTTTTTTCAGACAGAGTCTCGCTCTGTCACCCAGGCTGGAGTGCAATGCCATGATTTTACAAAAAATCACTGCAACATCTGTCTCCCAGGCTCAGGCAATTCTCCTGCCTCAGCCTTCCGAGTAGCTGGGATTACAGACCTGCACCACCACACCCGGCTAATTTTTGTATTTTTAGTAGAGACGGGGTTTCACCATGGTGGCCAGGCTGGTCTCAAACTCCTGACCTCAGATGATCCACCAGCCTCGGCCTTCCAAAATGTTGGGATTACAGGCTTGAGCCACCATGCCCGGCTTTCTTTTCTTTTTTATAAAATCAATTATTTGTTTGAAGAGTAAACACAAGTCTGGCCTTGCTTTTTGGAATGATTCTCTTCTGCTGGTTACTGTAAGTGAAATTTGACTTAAGTTTGGCAGCTGCACATAGTTAAATATCATTTGGCCAATTGTTGGGCAAACTGGGGGATTTCCTCTCATCCTCTTGTGTTAATCCCTTCATGTCGTATTGTATTGTTCTCCTATTTTTAAGTCTTCAGTAGCTCCCCAAGGCTCTGAGGATAAAGTACAAATATGGCAGACATCTGCAGCTTGCCCAGTCAGTGTAATCAGCCTCAGATGTTACAGCCAGAATGTTCTTGCCACCAGCTCATGAGCTACTCTTAAAAAATGAGGAGTCTGAATGCCAGGAGCCTATAATAACTTGCCCAAAGTCGTGCTGCTCCTAAGTGACAGTGCTAAGACTAGAATCCAAGTGTTCTCACTCACTGGCTCTAGCCCTAAATGAAGAGGACACCTTAATCCCAGAAGAAAGGGTTATTTTCTTCAGTTCAACTGCTGTTAAAGACCTAAACCAGATTGGGCCAATGAGGAACTGCAGAGTAGTACTTGCTCATCGTAAGCAGTTGACTTATGCCAAGCAGTAAGACATTTCAAAGGTCATAAGAGATCCTTTTTGTTTGATATGTCTCATCTATTAAAATTAAGATTTTATTTTTTTCTCGCAAGTTTTGAATGGGACAACTAAGTAAAATAAAATAGTATAACATTGCTAATCATTTCTACAGCGTGAGTTGGTTTGTGTGCCACTCTGGGGTCTAAAGTCCTTTCATGCTGATGGGGACTCTGTGCTACACTAGAAGCAGCAGGGATGTGTCACAGTAGACCTTTGCTTCTTAAAAGTGTGATCTGCAGGCCAACAGCATTTGTTTCACCTGACAGCTCATTTGAAATGTAGAATCCCAGGCTTCACCCAGACTTTTTTTTTTTTTTGAGATGAGTCTCTCTCTGTCACCCAGGCTGGGGTGCAGTGGCGTGATCTCAGCTCGCTGCAATCTCCGCCTCCTGGGTTTGAGTGATTCTCCTGCCTCGGCCTCCCGAGCAGCTGAGATTACAGCCACGTGCCACCACACTCGACTGATTTTTGTATTTTTAGTAGAGATGGGGTTTCACTACGTTAGCCAGGCTGGTCTCTAACTCCTGACCTCAGGTAATCAACCCACATCAGACTCCCAAAGTGCTGGGATTACAGGTGTGAGCCACCGTGCCTGGCCCTCATCCAGACTTCTTAAATTAGAAGCTGCATTTTAACAAGATTCCCAAGGGATTCATGTGAACACTAAAGTTTAAGGAGCACCATCTTAAGCACTACATGAAAGAGCCCCATGAAAGCAGAATGCTATTTGGATCCCGTCTTGATGCTCTGGCTGATTTTGCCCTAGGAAACATGCAAACTCCTTGGCACAGCTATTTACATTAATTTGGAACTCTAGAAATGATAGTTTTCCATTCCTTTCTTGGAAAATTATTGATGATAGCTTGTTTAACAAGGAAATAGTTAAAAAATAGCTGGACAAAAATATTTCATTGTATTTTTAAAAATGATAAAAGAAACTTACATCCATTGAGGACAATTTAGCTGGTACATGTAGAAAGAAGAAAAACCATTTGTCAATACAGACTGACAGCCACTATTCTTACATCTTTGTGTATTACCTTTCTGTTACACATGCACACACACATGCATTTACTTAATATTTTCTTTTTCCTTTTTTTTTTTTTAAGACACTGTCTTACTCTGTCGCCCACGTTGGAGTGCAGTGGTGCGATCACGGCTCACTGTAGCAGCTTTGGCCTCCTGGGCTCAGGGGATCCTCCCACCTTAGCTTCCCTAGTAGCTGGGACTACAGGTGTGCACCACCACATCCAGCTAATTATTTTGTATTTTTTGTAGAGACGGAGTTTCGCCATGTTGCTCAGGCCGGTCTTGAACACTGGGGCTCAAGTTCTCGGCTTGTTTTAACCTGTCAAAGTGCTAGGATTATAGGTGTCAGCCACTGTGCCCAGCCTTATTTAATATTAATATCAATAAGTAATACATTCACATGGTTCAAAAAAATAACAAAGTATACAGTTTTTTGTCCATTTCTGTACCCCGCTGCTCAATTTTACCTTTAACGCCAATAGACAACTATTTAATATTTTTTGTGTATCATTCTGAAGATATTTTTATGCATAATGTAGTATGAATATTTATACTTTCCCCATTTTAACACAAGTGCTAGCTTTATTCTACACAGTTTCTCACCACACATGTATCTTTTTACAACTATTAAAAGGTCTGCAACTATATGTTATGTAAATTGCTTTTTCACTTTTTATTTTACCACAAGCATTTCTCATGTTTTTACAGAGTTTTCACAAATGTCATTTGAAATGACCAGATAGTATTATATTGTGCATATTTACAATAATGTACTTAAACAGTAGAAGTTGCTTTTGTACAGTATAACTCTTTCACTCATCTCCTTACACTGCTGGACTGGAGGTATGACCTTTTAATAGTTGTAAAAAGATATATGTGTGGTGAGAAACTGTGTAGAAACTGCAGTGTAAGGAGATGAGAAAGGATTAGGTTCAGTTAGAGTTGCAGAAATATGTAGAGAGAAGAACATTATTCTGGAAGAGCTGGAGAATGCCCATTCTCGAGGTGGGGTGGGTGAGGATAGCAAGAGCCAATGATTTTCCTCTCACCGTCTTCCAATCCAGTCCAGTACTAAATTCAGTGTTGGAAAGCCAGTTAAGAGGGGGTTAAAGGGAAATTGAAGCTCAAATTATAATGTGATAGATTCTAACTGGAAGAGAGCCTCAGAAAGGACCTCAGAAAGGGGATGGGAGGGGTATATATGTATATCTATCAAATATCGAGCTAAAATAAAGAAACTTGGAGGATGCAGTTATAAAGAAATATGACTGTGCTCTCTCAATCTCTCGCATGGTCCATAGCAAATCTGCAACTCTGACCCATTGTAAGTGGGAGTTGACTTACTCTGAAAATATTTCCAGAGGCTCTACTGCTGTAGGTAATCCAATCAGTATCTCACTCTTTAGATTTCTCCGTTATTAGTAAGATACCAACATGCAATGTCCACCAAACTCAAGAAGACAACGTAGTTAGCCCAGAAGCCATTCTTTACAGGGCTTCAGGGAAAAAAGGAGCATCTTATCCCCACCATGGGTAGATGAAAGTTTTCTCAACATCTTTTCTCACTCTTTACTCCAACTCTAGGTCACTCCCAACTCCTTTATAGACTGGAGGTATATGGTTAGCTACGGGATATAAAACTAATTCTTGGCCACTTGTTTTACAATTCATAATTTGATGGTCTTGCACCAATACTTTCATATGCAGATGTGATCAAAATAAAGTTAAATTCAGTCATTTTTGATAACTGCCAGGTACCTGCATGTATAACTAGTACACATTCAAATTTGTATCAGTTTTAATATAGTTACTTTTTAGAACCTAAAATACTGAGAAACTCGAATGATATGTTATTCTAGGAACAGTACTAGCCTGGGAGGGTCTTGAATTTCCTTGAATTTTATTTTTTTGTCAAAGGATTTGCAGGTTCTTGGAGATTTAAAATTTCAGCTTGGAGGTGTATTCCCCCCCCCCCCCAGAGAAAACCATCCATATTGTTTTCTAGAGAAATAAGGAAATGAAATGCTACCAGTGAGAAAACAATTTAGGTTGGAGATTTTGTATGTATGTGTACATTGTCGTCTGTCTATGAGATAATTCTATGTGGAAAATGTCATTTTGGAATTACCTTTGTATGTTATGAAAGAGTGAGAAGGAGAAAGATAAATAATTGACCATTGCCATTTTCAGTTTCTACTGCTTTTTCTTGCAAGCAGATGCAATATATAAATACTAAATGTTTATACTGAAGCTGCTTCTTGGCAGATGTGGATTCTATTCTAAGGGGGCACATTCAAAGAACATCACCCAAATCACTCATTTATTCTGCCCTAAGCATGTCTCAGTGCAGCTCCACTGCACTGTCGTGTGCAGGTTTACACAGCTCTCTGTAATTGCTAGTTTGCTGTTTTAGCCCGGGATGACCCACACATTGGGCAAATCTCCTATATGATTCAGCTTGAGCGAATTTATAAATGAAGCTTGCAGTATGAGTTATCTAATATAAAATAACCCTTTGGTTTACAAACAATTGTCATGAATGTCCTTTAATATTAAATCTTCCTTTATGTAGTTTTAAAAGTTAAATACACAGAAAATTGGTCCAAACACACGTTTTCAGTAGTGGGTTTTCCTCAGAGCATGCCAGTGGTGGATACAGAGTTAAGTTACCTCAGGTAACTTACAGGGAGTGGAGGAGTCCAGAAGTGGGGAACATTAGCAGTCCTATTCCTGAACAAATGTGAGTCTAGCCTTGTCTTTGACGATTTGCAGAAGTAGCCAGAAGGAGATTTCAGGGTCCCACAAGAGCAGATCGGAGACATGAATAGACAATGTTTGAATTAGTTCAGCCCTTGTGAAAAGCAGTTTGGAGATTTCTCAAAGAACTAAAAGTAGAACTAGCATTTGACCCAGTAATCCTACTACTGGGTGTATATCCAATGGAAAATAAATTGTTCTACCAAAAAGACGCTTGAACTCACATGTTTATTGCAGCTCTAGTCACAATAGCAAAGACAGGGAATCAACCCAGGTGTCCATCAATCCTAGGTGGATTGGATAAAGAAAATATGATATGTATACACCATGGAATGCTACATAGCCATAAAACAGGATGAAATCATGTCCTTTGCAGCAACATGCATGCAGCTGAAGGCCATCACCCTAAGTGAATTAATGCAGAAACAGAAAACCAAACACTGCATATTCTTACTAATAAGTGGGAGTTGAACACTGGATCACACAGATGCAAAAATGGGAATAATAAACTCTGGGGATTCCAAAAAGGGGAGGGAGGCAAGGGGGCAAGTGTTGAAAAACTACCTATTGGGTACTATGTTTAATATTTGGGTAACAGGATTATTACATGCTTAAACTTCAGCATCAGATAATATACCCATGTAACAAACCTGCACGTGTGCTTCCTGAATCTGAAATAAAATGAAAATAAAGTCAAAAATAAAAAATACAATATCTGAACAAGTAAAAAAATAAAAACAAAAATATTTGCTACTCAATGTTATTACTCTCACTTTTCCACATATGTGAGTGAGGAGGAGGAACTGGGGATATTTAGGACATGTGTCTTAAAGATTTTCTTTCCCTTTCATTCTTATTTCTCCACCAGAATAAGTTGCTTTTTAAAACATGTCCAGATCTTGCAGCTTGGTTAGGCTCTATAGAAAAGAGTTATAGAGAAAAAATGCCATCACATAAAGCACATGGAGAAGAACAAGCCATGCCTTGATCTTGTACAAAAAGTGAGGGAAAGGGTTAATGCTTCTTTAGGCTTCTTAAAGGCAGTGACGATATCCTATTTGAATTTTTATCCTCACAGGTGGCCCTTCAGTAAATGTTGCTTAATAAAGAATGACTAGAATGAAAGGGCACACAGCAGACAGTCTGATACTATTCTAGGTCTCTGATGTGTAGCATCGGTTTCTCAGACTGTGATCTCCTGTAGGGCCGAGAGCACCTTCATTCCTTTCTAGCCCATATTTCTCCTCCCTGCCTCTGGTGCCTCCCTCCTACCCTCAGGTACCTAGGAAGGATTGTATGCCCACTCAGCGGTTGATAAATGATTGTCTAGGATGATCAGTTTAGAGTTACTTATTTATAACTATTATAAATGTTGTTGGTACCATTTTACTTTTGAATTTTAAAAATCGCATAGGACATGTATGTTCAATTTAGCAGTGTAGAAAATAGATAAAAAGAAAATCATTCGCTGTGGCACTAATTAGAGATAGCAAGGTAGATATCTCTACAAAAACGGGATCACACTGTACATACATATGGTTTGTGTCCCGTTTTCTCTCTTTGTGACAAACTACAAACATCTTTCTTTGTGGTGTGATTTTAGTAGTGATCTATTAACGTAATGTCTTTCTCATATGCTCTACTCTAACCAAGATTAATCAGCTACAAATTTAATTAAAAAAATAAAATGGATGCTTCTAATGAATCACTACCATTTATTATGCCTCCAGGATTCATCAAACAGTGTCAGTTCTGCACGTGATATAGAAAAGGAATGGGTTCACCTCAAGAGGGAAATTAAGTTTTAAAATCCAGCTAAAAGTACATGAAAAAGTAGCAAAACCTCAAGGGAAAGCTGAGCATTAGCAGTAAGAAAGTGACACGTGGAGAAAGGGCAGGTACAGCCATCATTCTCCCCTGCCCCTGAACACCTGGGGAAGGTGCAGAGAGGCCCTAGTTGTGCTCCCTTCCTGTGTAGAGAAAGATCAGGAGCAGGAAAGAAGCAGCTCCTCCCAAAATTCATTCAGGGAGATTATTTGGGTTTCAAGAAATTTGTGGCTATTGCCCTCTCACAACACTCAAAATCAGAACGAGTCTGATATAAGTTTATTCACCCAGAGAAGTTGGTGCTCTGCAGAGAGCTGGCTTTTCAGGGCATTGTAGAGCTGAAGGAGAGATGCTCCTCAGGGACAGCCTGCTATGGACTTTGCTTTTTCCCTCCAACCCCCACGATGATGTGGCTTCACTGGTGGGATTTTGGTTTAATAAACAGAGAGGTTTTATTTTTTATTTTTTTTATTTTTTTTATTTATTTTATTTTTTTTTTTAGGCAGACTCTCCCTCTGTCGCCCAGGCTGGAGTGCAGTGGCGTGATCTTGGCTCACTGGCAAGCTCCACTTCCCCGGTTCACGCCATTCTCCTGCCTCAGCCTCCCGAGTAGCTGGGACTACAGGCACCCGCTACTATGCCCGGCTAATTTTTTGTATTTTTAATAGAGATGGGGTTTCACCACATTAGCCAGGATGGTCTTGATCTCCTGACCTTGTGATCCTCCTGCCTCGGCCTCCCAAAGTGCTGGGATTACAGGCGAGAGGCATTTTTAAGTGTATATTTTGGTGTATTTGCAACCACCGCCACTATCTAATTTCAGAACATTTTCATCACCCCCAAAAGAAGCCCTGCACCTAGTAGCAGTCACTCCTTATTCCTCTCTCTCTGCAACACTGGCAACAACTAATCTATAGATTTGTCTATTTTGGGTATTTCATATAAGTGGCATCATATAACATGTGGCCTTCTGTGAGAGGCATCTTTCACTTGGCGTAATGTTTTTAAGAGTCTTCCATGTTATAGCATGTAGCAGTACTTCATTCCTTTTTGTGGCTGAACAATGTGTGGATATATCCCATTTTGTTTATTCATCAGTTGATGGGCATTTGAATTGATTCTACCTGCTGGCTATTATGGATGATGCTACTTTGCACATTCATGTACACATTTCCATGTGAATATATATTTTCAATTCTCTTGGAGAATCTGATGTATTTAAATATTTCTTTAAACAAAAATGCTTGAATTTGGGAGCTTCATATTTTCCGCTCAATTTTTCTGTGAACCTAAGACTACTCTAAAAGTCAAACCTATTAATTAATTATTTTAAGTGCACAGATTATTAGCTTTTAGTGTGAATGGTGATTTAAGCATGCTTGTGAAAGGACAATGGCACAGTGACCAGCAGCCCCATGGTGAAGGCAGGCATGAAAAAAAAAAAAGCCAGGACAGGAAATAGTGCACCTGGCCTCCATTAAGTTCTTATCCTTGGCTAAATAAAATAGAGCATTCAGTGAGCATAGGAACGGGTATGATTTCTTGCCCCATATGGTAGCCTAGAATGCTGCAGGTAACATTCTTTCCTTTAAAATAATATAAGTGATAAAATAATATAGGTTGATTTGATGAAATTAGGAAACATAAATGAGCATAAAGGAGAAATTAAATTATTTTCATGTAAATTACAGATAACATTGTTAACTTTTTTCAAAACATAAAATCAGGCAGTTTAGTTTGTGTTCTGTTTTTTCCCTCATCAATGAACTGTGAATATATTTCAGAGGCATCCATTTAGAAATATCTGTTAATGAGATATTGTTCCTTTTTTATGTTCTGCTATAACCAAGTTTAATCATATTAAGATTTTTTTTTCTTAAAAAAATATGAAGAGCAATTTGCTTTGTGGTCCAAAGTAGGCAATTCCATTTATTTTATCCTAGACTCAAACAGTGCTAACCATACGTGAAGCAGAGAGAATTGGACTTAACCGAGAGGGACCCGCTGACACTGAAAAATAATGGTAGGCCTGCCTGGAAATGGTAGGGAAAACTCATGAGGAAGTGCAAAACCTGGAAGGGAGAGTTTGGTTTTGTTACAGAATGAAAAGAGATAGAAAAAGGGAGTCTAGGGTTTTACTGTGGTGAGAGATTACTAGAAGCCTGGACATTTTGAAAGCTGAAAAAAGGAAAGTCCAGAGGAGGGGCTTATGGCAAGGGATTCCCAGGTCCCACTGCTGAGAACACCAGGCACCCAGGCTGTGCCAGTGACCAGAGGTTCATGGACGCCCGCTGGCATCAACAGAAAATTTATTTGTGATCACAATTATTACCAGATTTGATGTGCTGTTTCAGAGGTAATATTTTACCACCAAAATTTGAATATTATCCATAACATATGTTCATTTGAGAGTAATTAATAAAGATAGATAATCAAAATGATAATAAATACCATTTATTTTGTATCTTAAGGAAGTGTGAAGATATCTCTTTTTATAAAAATGAGATGATAAATTCTTACATTGGTATACTGGCTTTTCTCCTACAAATAATCTATAAACGTCTTTTTGGTAGCATGGATTTTGGGATGTGGACTATCAATTTGGTAATATCTCTGTTTACTTTCAATTCCAACCATAGGCAATCAAATCAGGATGTTGTCTGGATAGGCTAAGGAGACACACTTCCTCTTCATGCCTCTGGTAACTCACTACCACTTAATGTGCTGTCAAGATCCAGTAAAGCATTGATTCTCTGTAGTCAGAGAAAGAATGGAACCACCTAAAGGAGCATGCAGAAACTAGGAAAAAATAGATGTAAATGCAGGGAACTGTAGAAGAATATTCTAGAATTGGAATGCTGAAAGGGAGGTGGGAATTAGAACTTGCTGTGCTAGGAAGGAGAAATAACAAGGAAAGAGGGGCTTTCTGTTTAATAGTAACAGTTACTGAAGCCCAGGAATTTAAAAAAATAAGGCAAAGCACAATATTTCAGATGAGTACGTGGGAAAAGATCATTGTATCATTTTTTTCTTCCTGTCCCTGCAGCACCCAGTGTAGGAAGCACTGCTCATTTTCTGAGGTAGGGGTGCATTCCGAGCACCATGAAGATAGCCTTATATTTAATGAGTTTATTTATAAATAATGAGTGTCAGTTAATAGTAGAGTTTATATCAAATTCACTTTCAAAGGTATGATTTTATCTAAGGCTACTCTTACTTTCCCTTACCTTTCTTCCCTGAGCTGGTCACAATACCTGGGATGATCAACCTCTGGTCTCCCTTCTTGCTGTGGTTTGGGTATGGTTTGTCCCCACTAAATCTCATGTTGAAATTTGGGTGTTTGGGTCATGAGAGTGGATATCTCATGAGTGACTTGGTGCCCTTCTTGGTAGTGAGTTCTCAATCCTGCAAGACTGGACTGGCACTCAGGAACATGGGTTTGTTCCTGAGAGACTGGTTTGTTACAAAGCCTGGACACCTCTTGGGTTTGTGCTCTCTTCACGTGTGCTGCTTCTCCTTTGACCTTTTCTGCTGTTAGATACAGCACAAATGCCCTCACTAGAAGCTGCGCAGATGCTGGCGCCATGCTTCTTGTATAGCCTGGAGAACTTCGAGCCAAATAAACCTCTTTTCTTTAGAAATTACCCAGCCTCATGTATTCCTGTACAGCAACACAAAACAGACTAAAACGCTTCCTTCCTCCTCGCCTGAAGACCTCCATGTGACAGGTGTCCTACCTTATACCCTGAAGGAAGGAATGCCTCAGGTTGCCAAGAAGAATCTGAATAAACAGGCCTTGCTAAATTTATTTTATCCCAGTTTATTGCCATTAGATTATATAATTTACCCCAGTTTATTGCCATTAGATTATACCATAGTTTATTGCCATATGGATGATTTATTTTAGCCCAATTTATTGACATAAGATATAAAACATCCCGCTTTATTGCCATTAGATTATACCCTTTTGTCCTTTAATCACACTCCTGCGTGACTGTCCATAAAAACACACAAATTTCCACATTTCTTTGGGCCATCATTTCTGACATCTGCTGTCGCATAAAAATTAGATTAAATTTGCATGCTTTTCTCTTGTTAATCTATCTTTTGTTATAGGGGTCACAGCCATGAACCTTGTAATGAATAAGAAAAAGACATTACTTTTCTCCTCTACAATCATAAAAGCATAGGTATTTGTTTTTACATATAAGGAGAAGCTGCAAGCACACTGTTGGTGACATCACTCTGGAGGAGCACTGTTCCTGTGGTAGTGTTTCTTTAACACTAGTAATTAGCTCAAGGCATTTTTCATGAATTGGACAGGGAGCCATGCTTTTGTTTCTCAACTGCAGACAATCAGTACCATTCCACCTATCCTCAGGCGAAAGCAGAGCACTGTCAGTTCTGTATGTGGTGAGGAAAGGACCGTTCTGTCTTCAAGGGGCGTGCTGAATTTTAAAACCCAGCTGGAGTGTCCTAAAAAAGTGGAAGAACAGTAAAGGGGAATGGAACACTAGAAAGAAGAGTCAGGTCGGGAAACATGATAGATAAAGAAGATCCTGGGCTTCCACTGTGGATAGTGAAGGTTACGCACAGTCTAAAGCCCTCCAAAAGCTAAGGCAAGAGCTGGTTTTATGGAGGGGCACATGCCACAGTTGTTAGGCCCCATCCTGAATACTAGTACAGTATTACTTGTCTAGTATAGCAGAGTAGTGCCTACTCTGAGATTAATGGAACACATAGATTGAGTAGGATAATGGTAAGTTTAAAAATATTATATGTATTTGTAAATGACCACAGTGAATTCTAGTGAGCGGCTGGATCTCAGTTTCAGTGCTACTGTGGGAGAAGGATTTCTGAACCATATCCTACAACCAACATAATGATCAGAGTCAAACCAAGTATGGCAGTGGTGCAGCAAACATTTACCTTTTAAATTTTTTTTCCCAGCTCTGTCAGGATTCTCTCTGGCCAGTGAGTGTTGCAGGCAGCTGCATACCCTGTAGGGGAGTCTGGGGTGAGGAAAAAGCCAGGCTGAGGTGGGCTGCATTTGCTCCAGCTCTGTGCAGCCACCTCACTTCCACTGCTTCTGAAATCTTGGCCAGCAAATTGGGAAGATACAGCAGGGTGTTCATTTATGTGTAGTCTCTTCCTGCCAATATGTAACCCACCTGCAGTTATCATTTTACCTTTTTAATGTTTAAAATAAGTCATACAGGTTTATTTAAGGGGAAAAAACAACAACCAGGAAACACTGATTAGCAAAAAGAAAAATTTATTTGTGGTGATCCAAATTAAAGATAGTAATATACGCATATTTTTACAAATGGAATCTTCTTATATATGTTGTTTATATTCTGCTTTTTCTGGTAGTATGAATTGAGAATCTCTTATGTCTGACATTATATTTGAATTACACTGAAAACATGGTGTTGTTTCTTCTTTATGCTGTTCTGTAACCAATATTACCCACTGCAAAATTTTATTTTCCTGTGGAGGCAGTCATAATTCCCTTTCCTGTCCCATGAAAGGTAATAACACCCACAGTCTTCAAGATCCAACAAAATGACGTTAGACAAAGAATGAGATCTTCTAGAACTGAGTTCCAGAGGGAACTGCATGAAAAGGGTAGCAGAATAACAGAAGGAAACAGAGAGCTGGAAGAGCCAGTTCTTCCTGCAACAGTTTAGAGAGGCAGAGAGAAAACACTGGACCTTCTCTGGGGTATTTAAGTTTATTCAAATCCCACACAATGCAAAAACTGCGGAGAGGCAACACATTGCAGAGGAATGTGTTGGGCCACCAGCCAGAAGTTAATAAACACTAATGGATGGTTCTGATGAATGATGGGTTCACAGAGGTCATTTATTTATAACTCCACAACAGAGAGATATTTTACTTTCAAACTTCGAAAATCACATGAGTAATACATGTTAATTTGAGAATAGATAAATACAATGAAGAAAATCATTATTCTAATATGTGATCCATTATGATAATACTATACCTTATTTCTTTTTCAAAACTGGGATTATATTTTATATTGTATCTATAGCCTGTTTTCTCTATATTTGTATCTATTTATTTTTCAGTTGCATTATAACTCATTTTTCTATTTGATCTGAAAAGATGATTAATTCAAAGTCCATAAACTCCAGGTGCTTCAATATCCCCAGCTGCCCTTGTTCCTTAACTTACAGAGTCTTTAATGCTTAATCATTCCCTCAATTCTATGAGATACTCCAAACTTTTAAATACAATCTTCCTTCTATTTAAAGTCTTCGGAGTCACTTTGTGGTATTTGATACCAAATTTTAAGCAACATACACAAGAATTATGGGAAAGGTAAAGAAAAACAGAGGAAGGCACTCAGGCCTAGTGAAAGCTGTTGCTCTTCAAGGGGCAAGTTGAAGTTAAAAAGCAAACAAACCTTCATCTGAAACTGCATAAAAAGGAAAGATAAACTTACAGAAAAACAGAACACCATTAAAAGGAGAAGCAGATCTGCCTGCAGTTGGAAAAGAAATTAGAAAATGGAAAGTCTGCAATTTCATTAACTTAGTGAATTAACTTAGAGCTTAAAAACTTCAGCGCTTAAAAGGTTTTTTTAAAAAGGCAAGATTTTGAGAGGAGTATAAAATCTAGGACTCACTAAGGATATTAGTGTGGGAAGAACCAAACAACAGTAACCTTAGATCAGAAAATCTCTGAATATTTTCCAGCTGGAAAAACTTCCCTTGCAGGAGAACACTTACTGGATAAAATACCAGGGAAGGCGCAGAGCATTGGTCAATGTAGCAACAGAGATAAGTTAAGAATCATTTCCCCAAGAAGATTTCAAAAAAATATACTGTATTTTGCAGATATTCTAAATTAAGCATAAACAGAGCAGGAGGCTCTATTTCCTTTAAAATAAAGTACAAGTTTTTATTAAAGTATAAAAGCTAACTAAAAAGTTAATTTAAAATTGCCACTTCAGAAGGAAGATCTTGTAAACTTATTAGCCCTTTTTACATGACTTGTCATATTTCTCATTTAATTTTATTAAAGGGACGGGGAGACCACTTTCAATTAAATTAATATGTATATGCAGATAAAATTGGATGTAGTCTCTAGGGTGAGTCCATCTTCTCCTAAGAAAAAAAAATTTCTAGGGGAAAAGACCATATTTGGATCTTTTACATTGTGTGTGCCAGGATGGGAACCTAAATTTGTCCCTTGTCTCTCATACTGCCCTCAAATTAGGTTTTTTATGACTGCCTGTGGTTGGCCTGTGTCCCATTCTATCAAGTTTCATGCTTGCTACTGTATTTACTGCCAATCAATGTTCAGAGTGTACTAGGGCGCTAATGGATCTTGATCAGTGATCTCAATTTCTCAACCTTCTCAGCCATTACATGCTGTACT
Source organism: Hylobates moloch (assembly GCF_009828535.3). Lineage (NCBI taxonomy): Eukaryota > Metazoa > Chordata > Mammalia > Primates > Hylobatidae > Hylobates > Hylobates moloch. Next base: position 73,219,938 of record NW_026652286.1, on the reverse strand, counting down.
TTGAGAAACAAGTATTTATATTTCCAAGCTGGCATACAGGAAGGCACATTCACTGATAATAAGGAGTCAAGGAGAAGTTAAAATAGACTTCTGACTGTCTTTTGCTTTTCAGAAGCAATTACTATCATTGGACTCAATTGTGCCAGTAGACAGAGTTAAGTTAGTTTTAGAATAGAAGTTGAGTAGGCAGTTAAATGTCTGGACTTTGCCTTTACTTTTTTTTCCCCCTCTAAGATACAGCAGGGACAAAAATGAGAGTAATTAATCTACTGGCTTCCTCTGAACACATTACCTTTCAAATGGGAGGAAGAGAGGTGAACAGTCACTGGAGCCTCTTTGAAGCTTCATGCTAGAGCAAAGATAGGAGGTGGAAAAAGAAGTGGAAAAGGGGAAGGATAAGTTTGAAGAAAAGGTGATTGATTTTATTTTTTCCAGGCATGGTTCCCCAGTTATACATGAGGAAAAGAAAAAAAAATACTTTAATTCCCTTGAGCAGAATCCCTCAATAATATGGAAGGATTCTTAATGAGCTTAAGTTAATTAAAGCCACACCAGAAATTGACTATGCTTTCTAAATATTCTTTGATATGATGTTGTGGATTTTCTTTTACTTTACAGTATATGTTTCACTGAAAAATTCCAACCTTGTTTCAGCCAAGGTAAAAAGAAAAGATGATTTTCTATTCATTTAAGTGTCATGATTTTAAGCTGTTCGTGACAAACCTGCCAACACATCCAAGGCGCTCAGTTAGGAATTCCAGGTTAGGTAAAAAACTTGGAGACAGTTAAATACAAGAACAGATTTTGAGGCAAGAAGCAAGATAGAAACGGAATGAAAAGACCATTTTTTCGTGAGAATAGGATTGGAATGCCCAGAACTCCTTTATATCAGGTGCTGGTGTCCAACTGTCTGTGTTCCATTGTACACAAAGTTACTTTTGGAGTAAATTCATAGCCTTGCCTGAGGTTTCTTCTGTGGGTCATCTCTGGGATGAGGTGGCATGATATTCTGTCTATGCTCACATTTTTTCTTTGCTTCTTAGCTTTTATAAAAGAAGGCCAACTCCACCCCTAGCATGGTCAATTATTAGTATACTTTGCTCCATACCTAATTGACACCAAAAACTAAGGACTTCAAGAGCTGGTCAAGGAATATAACTTTAAATACATAGTTGCCAGATAGCTACTAGGCAACTACCCCAAGGTAATATTTCTCTAGAGAAATGAAACTTTGATATACTATTTGCTACTGATTAGGGCTTGAATTCTGCATAGTAAGAAGACTGATAAATTATAAATGATTTTTATCAATAGAGATATAAATGTATTCTCTCAGTAGGAAAACCTAAACCCCAAGATTGCGGTTTTGTTGCCTATAGGTCATTAACCAGTTTTTATAATAAAAGCCAAATTTATCAAAACTGTTTCATCACTACCTTCCTTTTTTTTTTTTTTTTTTTTTTTTGAGATGGAGTCTTGTTCCATTGCCCAGGCTGGAGTGCAGTGGTGCGATCTCGGCTCACTGCAGCCTCTGCCTCTTGGGCTCAATCAATTCTCCTGCCTCAGCCTCCCAAGTAGCTGAGACTACAGGTATGCACCATGTCCGGCTAATTTTTTTTTTTTTTTTGGTATTTTTAGTAGAGGAGGGCTTTGCCATATTGGCCAGGCTGCTCTCAAACTCCTGACCTCAAGTGATCTGCCCACCTCGGCCTACCAAAATGCTGGGATTACAGGTGTGAGCCACCGCACCCAGCCCATCATTACCTTCCTGAATGCCTATATAAACCTCTGTTCTGCAAATGCTCTTTGAACCAGCTTTACTATCCTGCTGGTCCCATCTCTGATGCATTAAACAAATCTTTGACATATTCACCAAATGTTTGAATGAGAGTTAACATTTTGAAAGGTGTACTTTGACAATGCCTTTCCCTACCTGCTCTGTGAAGGCTCATCTTACACTGTTTAACGGTTTTATTTGTCTCTTTTCTAAAGCTCTCTATTCTTGGATCTCTATAAACCATATTCTTGTTTCTGAGGCATTTTATGAAAGGCAGGATGGTGTCATGGGAGATAATCAAATTTTAGAGTCAGACAGACTCCAACTGATGTTGTGGTTTTCTGACACATTAGCTTTTCAATCCTGAACAGATCACTTCTCTGGCCATGTTTTTCTCTAAGATAGAATTAATCACATCTACTTGGCAAAGGAATTGGTCAGTTGACTCATTTGTGAAGTGAGGAAGTCAAATTGGTTAACCTCCAAGGTCCTCTTCAGTTTTAAGATTCTGATTCCAACATTTAAGAACTTCTTATTCCCAATTAACTTTTAAGAGTCAAAAATTTAAATGTGCAAAGTTCATTTATCTTGGTTCGATACTTGGTTATAGAGCAGCCACGGCAGATAGGGAGGGAAAACTCAAATACCCTCCACAGATCAGGCTCGTAAATTCCCAGGATGCCTGGTCACCATAGGAGATCCAGATCACTTTCAGTTCTACTCATAAAAGCACCAGTTGCTTTGTTATAGTTTAAATCTAAGTATCTAACAAGTCAGCAGTTTGTCACCCAACATTAAAATAAAGATAACTTACAAGTAAAATTAATTTTTACAACTTCTGCCAAAGTCCACTGTGGCAGAGGCGATGGTTGGGAACAAACAAACCAACCCAGATGAGGCTAGTTTATTCCTGGGGTCATCATATCATCTTCAAATATACCTTGGCAGATGGTAATGTTTTAGGAAATTACACAAAAATGAGACTCTAATAAGAAATTTTCTCTATTCCTTTGGGTTCATAAACATAATTTTAAGATTCTCATATATAAAATCCTAAAAATAAGAAATATTTCATCATGTTTGTAGGCTTGAAGTCTGTCCCTATTTTAATTTTTACATTAACACCAAAGTATATTTTAATAATGCTATTTGATATTGGCATGTTGTTATTCCAATAATGTTTCTCACTTTGGTTAACCTGTTTCCATTTCTTAAGTAATTTTAAACGTATACAGTAAGGTAGAATAATAATTGTAATAACCTAAATATTTTCAAAGAGTTATGTTTTTACAATAGCTGGCCGGGCGCAGTGGCTCACGGATGTAATCCCAGCACTTTGGGAGGCTGAGGTGGGCAGATCTCTTCAGGCTAGGAGATCTAGATCAGCCTGGCCAACATGTTGAAACCCCGTTCCTACTAAAAATACAAAAATTAGCTAGGCATGTTGGTGTACGCTTGTAATCCCAGCTACTTGGGAGGCTGAGGCATGAGAATTGCTTGAACCTGGGAGGTGATAGTTACAGTGAGCTGAGATTGTGCCGCTGCACTCCAGCCTGGGTGACACAGCAAGGCTCTGTCTCAAAAAAAAACCCATTAGCTAATAATTTCCTGCATGTAAGTCATATGTGAATGATGCATCTATTTGCATGTTTTAATAGTTTGCTTGAACTAAACAGATGTGAGAATCGTCTCATGTAATGAAATTATGAAATGATATTCCATTATTTTTGCCACATCCTATTGGTTAGAAAGAAGTCATAGGTCCCACTCACATTCAAGGGGAGGAAATTTTCCAGGCACATGAGGCAGCATCACTGGGGGCCGTTTTAGAGTCTCTTCACCACAATTCGTAAACAAAAAGTGTCACAAAGCTGAGACTGTGATTAAATTGCAGAGGTACAGGTAACATGCATAATAGTTGTTCAGAAGCCAGAGAAAGCACTGTACCCAAACAGATGAAAAACTATTTGCATGACAGCGCAAATTGCTTTACCTCTCTGTACTTGTTTCTGTATCTGTAGAAACAGATAACCGGACTAGAGGACATCTAAGGTCCTAAATGTCTATGGTTGCAAAACTATTTAACTACTGAGCCTCAGTCTTCATAGCTATAAAGTTTTATTTAGTATTGTTATCTTTCAGGGTGAATTCAAAGTCAGATAACCTGCAAATTCTATTTTCCTTCCAGGAGCTCATCAGCTTTAAGATAGTCTCATTCCCAACAGGCATTAAAAATATTCACATTGTGACTAACAAATAATGTTTTGTTTGTGACATGTAGGATATTGACTTAAAGTTGTCCTTTATGAAGTGTCTCCTACTCTTTCTAAAATACAAACACAGATCTCTGAGCAATGGAAAGCCACTTTAATGCAGGCTATTGACCTGAGTTTATGAACACCGAATTCCGTGCCAGAGAATGGAGGAAAAATATTAGGTAAATTATTTTTCAATCTGTTTCACCCAGAAAACAAAACAAAACAAAACAAAACAAACAAAACAAAGAAAACCCCACTCCTTGAGTATAGGTACCTGGATATTTGCAAACTAAGGGTATAGAAAATGGGTCCCAGTGAGATTTAAGGGGCCATACATAGGCAGAATCATAATCAGGAGATTCATTAGCAACCAGCGTAAAGCAACAACATTTGAATTAGAAAGGCAGCAAAGACAAAAAGTATGCTTTGCCTTGGCACATCCTGAAGAGTGAGGAACATTGGATTCTATCAAAACAGCAGAAGAAATTGCTCACACAATGCCTGAATAAACAAGTGGAACAAAATCTGCCTAAAAAGGGAGCAAAAACAAGTTGAAATCATCCTAGTAGGGTATTTTAACACATACTTTTTGGATGAATTCTTAAACTTGGGGCTGTTGGGAAAGAATGCATAAAAATATTCTAAGAAACAAATTCCACTTTCAAATCATCACTCTTTTACAAATTGCCTGTTTTCCTGCATGTCATTTTCTGGGAAGTCATGTTGACCTTCCCATTATGTCAATCAAAGTAATTATATTCTGAATTTTAGGTTTGCTTGCATTATCCCTGTTAATGTTTCCTTATTTGAACTCTAGAGGGGGAAAGATTTTCTTACGTCCTCATAGTTCCACAGCTTGGTCTATAAAATAAATGAATAACAGGCAGATGAACAGGGGATAAGGTATGCAATTTTATTAATTTTTAATATTACATACATGGGGAGTCATAGAAAAAAAGCGAGTATTAAAAAATATGGGGAGACATGAGAGCTGCAGGAGAGAAAAGGTAATAGCTTCTCTCACTTATTGCAAGGTTCATGGCAGAGACACCTATAACAAAAGAAAGATTAATAAGAGAAAAGCATACACATTTATTTAACGTAAGTTTTACAGAACAAGGGAGCCTTCAGAAATTGAAGATCCAAAGAAACAGGGAAACCTGTGTATTTTTATGCTAAATTTGATGAAGATGTGGATGGTTGTGGAGAAGTACTGTTGGACAAAGGGGACACAACCTAATGGTAATAAATGAGAGGGAAGCTTAGTAAGATCTGTTTGTTCAGATTCTTCTGTATGTCCCCATGTCTTCAGAGATGAGGCTGTTTCTTTCCTCTGGGTATACGGAGGGCATCTCTGGAATGAGGGTCTTATGATCTGCTTTAGGGGGAAGGGGTGAGGGGAAGGTGAGAGTGACCTTCCTTCTGCTGTTTTCTCAAATGCCGAAAGTATCATAAGTTGTGACTAGTATGTTCTGAACCCCATCGGCTTATATTTTGTCTTAACAGAAGAAGGGGAAGGAGTCTAGGCCACTTGGGGGAGAGTAAATGATTTTTTTTTTTTTGAGACGGAGTCTCGCTCTGTCCCCCAGGCTGGAGTGCAGTGGCGCGATCTCGGCTCACTGCAAGCTCCGCCTCCGGGGTTCACGTCATTCTCCTGCCTCAGCCTCCCGAGTAGCTGGGACCACAGGCGCCCGCCAACACGCCCGGCTAATTTTTTTGTATTTTTAGTAGAGATGGGGTTTCACCGTGTTAGCCAGGATGGTCTCGATCTCCTGACCTCGTGATCCACCCGCCTTGGCCTCCCAAAGTGCTGGAATTACAGGCGTGAGCCACCGCGCCTGGCCATGAGGGTCAGTTTTACCTGGTTCATGAAACTCCTGGGGAGGAGATTGACTACAATTGTGTTCCTTTTGAAGCATCCGACCTTAGGCAGATAAGGGGAATTCAGAGAAAGCCTCTCTCTGCATTTGCTGTTTTGCAAATGCCTTCAGCTAAAAATAATATACCCGTCATTCAAGAGACCACCTGGATGGTGAAACAGTAGGAAGCTGAACTTTATTGGTAATTTCAATTCGCAGGCCGACAAGAGACAGTCTCAGGTGTGTGCTAGAGGTGCTCTGTCTCCAAAGAGGGAGACAGGTTGGATTTTATGCCTCACAGGGTCCGCATTACACAGCAGAGTCATACATATTCAGCAGGTTTTGGGGAAAAGCTGTACATATTTACGAGGGGAGCTGAGTGCGTGCACAAGGATAAACATACATGTAACATACATCCTGTGTTCATTTTTTTGCAGAGTTTTAACATTAAAGTGGGGTGAAATTTGACTCTTTATGTTAAAAGGTGAACTACAGGAAACAAAGTTTGTGCACAGTCTCTACAAGCTGGCCAAAACTGGCTTACGGTCTGCAGTAAGAGAATGTTTAGGCGGGGCACAGTGGCTCACGCCTGTAATCCAACACTTTGGGAGGCTGAGGCAGGTGGATCACGAGGTCAGGAGTTCAAGACCAGCCTGGCCAACATTGGTGAAACTCCATCTCTACTAAAAATACAAGAATTAGTCGGGTGTGGTGGCAGGCACCTGTAATCCCAGCTACTTGGGAGGCTGCGGCAGAGAATTGCTTGAACCTGGGAAGCAGAGGCTGCAGTGAGCTGAGATCGCACCATTGCGCTCCAGCCTGGGCAACCTAGTGATACTCAGTCTCAAAAAAAAGAAACTTTAGAAGGCCAGTCCTCTGTCCAATCAGAGCTGTAGTGGTCTGGGTTGTATTAAGAGGGTGGTTTTTCTTGTAGCCCTAGGAATTTAAAAATTTGCCAGGCCACCTGGGCCCTATGCCTTTGATCTGTTAAGTAACTTTGTTTGTTTAACCTTAGGGACTATCTTAGTTGATAAAGGCACATCGATTTTGGTCTCTCAGATCACCTATGTGCCAAAACAACATATCCTGGGGTGGTATGTCCTGAAGTCCTTCAATACCTCTGGGTAATAAATCTGCAATATCTTCCCATGTGTGAGGTTTTAAACTCTGTTTCTCCCCTTTCCCCTGAGTTTTACCATCTTAATTTATTGAAAGGTATTTGACATGACATCTTGAACTTTTGTACTTTACAAATGATTCCGTGTGAACTTCTCTGCATGTCAGGGGAAGCCCATTTTCCCCGGGGGGGGGCTGAACAGGTAGCAAGAGAGCAGAAGGGAACTTCCTGTGTTGGGTGCCCAGAGCTCTGCCTGGACTGACCCTGCAAAGGGGAATCGCTGTCTTCAAGTCAGAGGCTGTGCAGACAACAACTTTGATGCCATCTTCATGTCTCCAAATTGAAGGCAGCACAATTGGATTGAGAAACTATTATGAAGCAGCACTTCCTTGAGAAGTTTCCTGAATCTGAACAGCCCCAAACAAGCCCCTCCAAACACAGCAGGTGGCTTTCAATCTAAGTCCGCACAGGCTGATTGGAATCAGATTTTGTCAGTTCTGCTCTGATTTTAGTTATTTCTAGCCTTCTGCTAGCTTTTGAATGTGTTTGCTCTTGCTTTTCTAGTTCTTTTAATTCTGATGTTAGGGTGTCAATTTTGGATCTTTCCTGCTTTCTCTTGTGGGCATTTAGTGCTATAAATTTCCCTCTACACACTGCTTTGAATGTGTCACAAAAAACCCTTCAAAAAATTAATGAATCCAGGAGCTGGTTTTTTGAAAAGATCAACAAAATTGATGGACCGCTAGCAAGACTAATAAAGAAGAAAAGAGAGAAGAATCAAATAGATGCAATAAAAAATGAAAAAGGGGATATCACCACCGATCCCACAGAAATACAATCTACCACCAGAGAATACTACAAAGACCTCTATGCAAATAAACTAGAAAATCTAGAAGAAATGGATAAATTCCTCGACAAATACACCCTCCCAAGACTAAACCAGGAAGAAGTTGAATCTCTGAATAGACCAATAACAGGTTCTGAAATTGTGGCAATAATCAATAGCTTACCAACCAAAAAGAGTCCAGGACCTGATGGATTCACAGCTGAATTCTACCAGAGGTACAAGGAGGAACTGGTACCATTCCTTCTGAAACTATTCCAATTGATAGAAAAAGAGGGAATCCTCCCTAACACATTTTATGAAGCCAGCATCGTTCTGATACCAAAACCTGGCAGAGACATAACCAAAAAAGAGAATTTCAGACCAATATCCTTGATGAACATTGATGCAAAAATCCTCAATAAAATACTGGCAAACCGAATCCAGCAGCACATCAAAAAGCTTATCCACCATGATCAAGTGGGCTTCATCCCTGGGATGCAAGGCTGGTTCAACATATGCAAATTAATAAATGTAATCCAGCATATAAACAGAACCAAAGACAAAAACCACGTGATTATCTCAATAGATGCAGAAAAGGCCTTTGACAAAATTCAACAACCCTTCATGCTAAAAACTCTCAATAAATTAGGTATTGATGGGACGTATCTCAAAATAATAAGAGCTATCTACGACAAACCCACAGCCAATATCATACTGAATGGGCAAAAACTGGAAGCATTCCCTCTGAAAACTGGCACAAGACAGGGATGCCCTCTCTCACCGCTCCTATTCAACATAGTGCTGGAAGTTCTGGCCAGAGCAATCAGGCAGGAGAAGGAAATAAAGGGTATTCAATTAGGAAAAGAGGAAGTCAAATTGTCCCTGTTTGCAGATGACATGATTGTATATCTAGAAAACCCCATGGTCTCAGCCCAAAATCTCCTTAAGCTGATTAGCAACTTCAGCAAAGTCTCAGGATACAAAATTAATGTACAAAAATCACAAGCATTCTTGTACACCAATAACAGACAAACAGAGAGCCAAATCATGAGTGAACTCCCATTCACAATTGCTTCAAAGAGAATAAAATACCTAGGAATCCAACTTACAAGGGATGTGAAGGACCTCTTCAAGGAGAACTACAAACCACTGCTCAATGAAATAAAAGAGGATACAAACAAATGGAAGAACATTCCATGCTCATGGGTTGGAAGAATCAATATTGTGAAAATGGCCATACTGCCCAAGGTAATTTATAGATTCAATGCCATCCCCATCAAGCTACCAATGACTTTCTTCACAGAATTGGAAAAAACTACTTTAAAGTTCATATGGAACCAAAAAAGAGCCCGCATCGCCAAGTCAATCCTAAGCCAAAAGAACAAAGCTGGAGGCATCACGCTACCTGACTTCAAACTATACTACAAGGCTACAGTAACCAAAACAGCATGGTACTGGTACCACAACAGAGACATAGATCAATGGAACAGAACAGAGCCCTCAGAAATGATGCCACATAGCTACAACTATCTGATCTTTGACAAACCTGACAAAAACAAGAAATGGGGAAAGGATTCCCTATTTAATAAATGGTGCTGGGAAAACTGGCTAGCCATATGTAGAAAGCTGAAACTGGATCCCTTCCTTACACCTTATACAAAAATTAATTCAAGATGGATTAAAGACTTATATGTTAGACCTAAAACCATTAAAATCCTACAAGAAAACCTAGGCAATACCATTCAGGACATAGGCGTGGGCAAGGACTTCATGTCTAAAACACCAAAAGCAATGGCAACAAAAGCCAAAATCGACAAATGGGATCTCATTAAACTAAAGAGCTTCTGCACAGCAAAAGAAACTATCATCAGATTGAACAGGCAACCTACAGAATGGGAGAAAATTTTTGCAACCTACTCATCTGACAAAGGGCTAATATCCAGAATCTACAATGAACTCAAACAAATTTACAAGAAAAAAACAAACAACCCCATCAAAAAGTGGGCAGAGGACATGAACAGACACTTCTCAAAAGAAGACATTTATGCAGCCAAAAAACACATGAAGAAATGCTCATCATCACTGGCCATCAGAGAAATGCAAATCAAAACCACAGTGAGATACCATCTCACACCAGTTAGAATGGCCATCATTAAAAAATCAGGAAACAACAGGTACTGGAGAGGATGTGGAGAAACAGGAACACTTTTACACTGTTGGTGGGACTGTAAACTAGTTCAACCATTGTGGAAGTCAGTGTGGCGATTCCTCAGGGATCTCGAACTAGAAATACCATTTGACCCAGCCATCCCATTACTGGGTATCTACCCAAAGGACTATAAATCATGCTGCTATAAAGACACATGCACCCATATGTTTATTGCGGCTCTATTCACAATAGCAAAGAGTTGGAACCAACCCAAATGTCCAACAACGATAGACTGGATTAAGAAAATGTGGCACATATACACCATGGAATACTATGCAGCCATAAAAAATGATGAGTTCATGTCCTTTATAGGGACATGGATGAAACTGGAAAACATCATTCTCAGTAAACTATCGCAAGGACAAAAAACCAAATACCGCATGTTCTCACTCATAGGTGGGAATTGAACAATGAGAACTCA
>NW_026652286.1:73151151-73209371 GCF_009828535.3 Hylobates moloch | reverse complement strand
AAAAAAAAAAAAGTGTATTGTGAACTCAAAAAAAAAAAAGAATCAGATTTTGTCATTTCTCAAATCACCTGTGGATCTTGTTACCACACAAGGTCTGATACAGTGGGTCAGGTTGAGGTCGCATTTCTGCATTTCTAACAGGATCCAGGCTGACCACACTTGATGCAGCAGGGTCCTAGCTTAACCCCTTACTTTACAGGTAGGTGGTAGCTGTACAATAATCTGGCTTAGCAAATTACCTGGAGTCTGGCAGATAGTTAGCAGCAGGGCCAGGACTAGAAGCCAGGTTTCTTGATTTTCAGTGAAACACTCTTAGCCAAATATTTTATAACACTTCCTCTTCTCCCATAACATCCCCAATATTTAGCATTGTTGGATCTTAATATATGCAGATTTTAATGATATCCAATTTACTACTTACTGTTGAGGGTACCAATTTTACTTTTTGGATAACTTTACTTCAATATCTTGTGTATATATATACATATATATATATATGTATATATAATGTTTCTTAAAAGATTGAATTGAGTTTTAATTTTGTTTCTTAACCAAAAGGTGCTTGATTGTTTTGGAATCAATTAATTAGTTGATTAATATGAAGCTTGGGAAAAAAGTTTGAGAAAAGATACATCACATTTCCATAACTGAGATCTTTAGCAAAACCATAAAGCTGGGAAAAACCCTATATTTTATTTACATCAAGGCCTCCTTCTTCTACAACCTTGATACATAAGCAAAAGAAACAGTAGTGAAGTGAGACTAATCAGAAAGAGAAGACTGGAAAGAAACAGGCAAGGTTGTGAGCTAGAACTGCTCTATCTCCACAAATGAACACACAGAAGTGAAAGGCTTTGTTAAACATACATTCAAATGCCAGATACAAAGCAGAAAAAAAGATAAAACAGTGGTCATATCTGGGTGTGGAATCACATATCAATTTTTAAAAACAACAGAGTTGATCTGAATTATTTGGCTTAAGTGCACTGGCTATTGAAAAATTCAGCGATTTAACTATTTGCATATCGAGCATTGCTCAGAAGCAAGACTGAAAGTTCCTTTCAGAAAGGGATGGCTCGCTTTCTCCCACGTGGTGACCAGTACAATTCCTCTAAAGGAGCTCACATTGATAAAGTATTGGAAGTAATTTTCTGGGTCAAGCTCTGCATTACAACAAATAGGGAATCAACCAGCAACGTAAGCCTTGCTTACTCTTTTTTGAAACTGCGGTTCCTTTTGCTGCAGCCTAGATTGTTACACAAGCAAATAAATCCTTTTAATTGGCCCACCCCCAGGGGAAAACAGCTCACCCTAGTAAGTAATCATATGGAAGAGTGGAGGCTGGTAAGGTGGGGTGTATCCTGCTGAACAATTTTTGCTTTTATTTTACCAACCGATCTTAAAAGGCAGCATTGTAACTTGGCATTAAATATTTAAGAATGATATTAAGGTAAGATTGATTCATTTAACAGGCATAATGGAGTGGGGAAGCCGCATGGAGTGACTAAAGGGCTTCACAGTGGGAAATCTATGCTAGCAGGCATCAGTCCGCACCTGGTAATGGCCATGAATAAACTCGCCTTCTTGCTATTTAAATAAATTGATGTGCAATTCATCTGCTGTTTGGAGCCGTTGGAAATGCACTGCACTAACTCTATTCCTTGGCAACCATCCCAATTAAGTGCCTGGGCCATTTATCAGAGTGCCAAGTGTAGTTCAAGTTGTTACCAAGCTTCTACCATTTACCAAAATGGCAATTTGTTCTAAAAGGGGCTATAGGATATGGGAAACGCGGCAGAGTGTGGTAGAAAAGATACTGGACTCAAGACAACTGCAGTTCGAGGCCTGACTTCCTACTAGAGCACGCATCATTGAAACTCCCCAAAACTGTTTCTTTACCTCTATAATGGAAAGAATGATGTACCTGCTTTACTTACTTGTGGGGCAAAAACAGAGTAATAAAAGTGAAAGCACATTTCACTTTAAAAAGTACTATTCAAATTATGAGTTATCACTAAGAGCATAATTCGTGCAGAGGCACCATAATGCCCACCATTTATTTCCGCTAGCGTTTTACACTGTTCCCTCTCTTCCCCTTTTTTGTCTTGATCAGACAATCTCAGGGCAGGGTGGAGAATAAAAGTGTCAACCTTTTAAAAGGCTCACACCTTATGAGATACATAGGTTTGTATTTCTTGGCACTAAAATGTTCAGACTAGTCTTTTAGTTTTATTAGCCACTTCTTGGTGATATATAAATCAATAAGAGGGCACTTTAAAAGCACTTAAAATAGGTATGATCATAAAGAGCAGCTAGCTAATTTGAGAATTTTATTTATTTTATGATAAGAATTTTCATAGATTCCTGTTGATTCCAGTCATTCTAAAACATGCCATTTACCCTTCAGTCTTTCCTAGTTGGATGTGTTTGGCAGATTGGTTGTGGAATGTAGAAATATGATTTATGCCTTTTAATTTTAGAGAAATGTACCTCAGAACAAATTACATCCATGCTTTGCATTGAAATGGGAGTTCAGGAAAACAAAGTGCTTACCTTTCAGTAATGAACTATCTCCCACTGAAAAGTTAGAAACAAGCAATAAGATGGGTTATAATAATCTGTGGTCCATGTGTCTCTACTGATTCAATCAAATGAAGTACACAGTAGCCCACTAAAAATGCATTGATAGAGTGTGTGTATTAGGAATTGTGTTGACTTAAGTTGTTTACCATTCTGATCCCTTTGTTGTTTGCTTTTCTCATTATCTTCTACACATTATTAAATACAATTGTTAATAAGATGGCTGACTATAGTTTGCTGATCTTATTTAATCATTAATATCTAATATACTTCAATATCCTGTATGATTAAACCTGATGGCTGACTTAGTCAAATGAAGATATTTCCATTAAGGGCAAACTGTGCAACCATAATTCAACTGCATCCCGAAAGATCCTACGCAGGGTCTCTTTTTATGTAGCAAGGTGATATTTTCCAACCCCTCTCACTATACTCTGGCAGTTGCCATTATATAGGCTATAACTCATTCGTCTACTCAGCTTTCTTCTATTGATTTTTATCTTTCCTGGCTAACTGTTATGAGAATAATGGTTCCTACAAGAATCTAGTTGGAATCAAGTTATTTTTCACGGGAACCAGTATTTGCAAAGAAGAACTTTACTATAACCAGTGTGTGCAAAAAAGAACCCTACTATACTGGTAAAGTTTAGAGAAAAAACTTCTGGCCACTCTCTTCCCAGATTTGCTTGAAACAGAATTTCCAGTAGTTTTTCTTGCTTTCTTTTTCTTTTTCTTTTTTTTGAGACAAGGTCTCACTCTGTCGCCCAGATTGGAGTGCAGCGGCATGATCTCAGCTCATTGCAACCTCCGCTTCCTGGGCTCAAGTGATTCTCCCACTTCAGCATCCCAAGTAGCTGGGATCACTGGAGGGCCACCACTACACCTGGCTAATTCTTGTATTTTTCTGTAGAGATGGGGTTTGCTATGTTGCCCAGTCTTGTCTTGAACTCCTGAGCTCAAGCGATCTGCCCACCTTGGCCTCCCAAGGTGCTGCGATTACAGGTTTGAGCCATCACTCCTGTCCTATTTTTTTAATGGAACATTCTTCACAAGATATTAAGCAAGAAATAGTGGTAGTAGAGAACTGCCTGTTTGTGCCCCTCCAACCCTCAGATTCATGTAAAAGCCCTAACTTCCAATGGGATGGTATTAGGAGGTAAGAGGCCTTTGGGAGTTAATTAGTATTCTTCTAAAAAGAGGAGACTAGAGCTTTTCCCTTTTTCCCTCCGTGTGAGGATACAGCCAGAAGATGGTTGTCTGTAAACAAGGAAGGGGGCCTTCATCAGATACTGATCTTGCTGGCACCTTGATCTTGGACTTCACAGCTTCCAGAACTGTAAGAAATAAATTTCTGTTTTTTAAGCCCCCCAGTCTGTGGTATTTTTGTTATGGCAGTCCAAACTGACTAAGGCATATGCAGAACATGTTTTCTTAAACCACAAAGCAATAAAATGGATAATAACTTTAAAAACATGAGGAAAAATAAATCCTTCTAACTAGGTAAACATGGTGCCTGCAAGAATCAACACTGCAATCTTACAAAATAATTGGTACCAATACAGTGACTTCAAGGGTGCACTCCACTGTTCAGAGCAGAAATACTATAAGAATTGCCTTGCTTTGCCATGTAAGTTTAAATTAAAAAATAGGTTAAAAAGGTAAAGTTTTGTCCAGGTTTGGTGGCTCACACCTGTAATCCCAGCACTTTGGGAGGCCAAGGCGGGCGGATCACGAAGTCAGGAGATTGAGACCATCCTGGCTAACACGGTGAAACCCTATCTCTACTAAAAATACAAAAAATTAGCTGGGTGTGGTGGTGGGCGCCTGTAGTTTCAGCCACTCGGGAGGCTGAGGCAGGAGAATGGCATGAACCCGGGAGGCGGAGCTTTCAGTGAGCCGAGATCACACCACCACTGCACTCCACCCTGGGCGACAGTGCAAGACTCCATCTCAAAAAAAATAAATAAATAAATAAAATAAAACAAAAGGTTAAGTTTTAAAAATAGTTTAAAATTTACCAAAATCTTTCTCAGTTCACTAAAAAGGTAAAATTTAACTCTGTGCTGAGTAGTCTATGTTAGTGGAATTATCCAATTTTTACTGTAGGGCTATTATAGTAAGTTTAGATTGGGGCAATCTGTGACTTATAACACTAAA
This sequence comes from Hylobates moloch, assembly GCF_009828535.3. Classification (NCBI taxonomy): domain Eukaryota; kingdom Metazoa; phylum Chordata; class Mammalia; order Primates; family Hylobatidae; genus Hylobates; species Hylobates moloch. The sequence continues at coordinate 73,204,634 of NW_026652286.1, read as the reverse complement.
TATTGAGATTAAAAAAATTCCCTTTTCACAATTTTTGGGTGAATTAGTAAGATGTATAAAGAAAATAATTTTTGGTGAAAGTGATTGTTTTGAAATGCCATCTAAAATTATGATAACAGAAAATTAACCTGTAGTCTGCTCATATAAGCTTGTTAAAATAGATATTTTCGGCTCAGATAGCTTCTTAATATGATGAATGTTGGTAAAAGTATAATAAGAAGAAATTATAAATGAGTTCTATTATTTCCATTACCTGTTTTCTACAAATAATAGATAGAGTAGATGTGGCTAAGTAGTTCTTTCTTTATTTCTAATTGTGTGTACACAATACAAAACTTTTGGAGCAAGTGATACTTTATAGTCCTACTTATTTGAGCTCTCTGTGTGCCTTAGTTTCCTCACTCCTAAATTAAAAAAAATCATTGACGCTTTTCTCATTGGCCTGCTATGAGGATCAAATAAATGAATACACACAAAGTTTAGATCCTGGAACACAGTAAGCGCTCAATAAATAACTATGTTATTATCACTATTAATATTATTGGCTGCTCTATTGAAATCCATTTGTACACCAGCCTCACCTAGATCATGCTTATTCCTCCCAATTTTCCTTCTTTCCCTCTGTCTATGCAAAAGTTAGCCTCATACTGCTATAAAGTAATACCTGAGACTGGGTAATTCATAAAGAAAAGAGGCTTAATTGGCTCATGGTTTTGCAGGCTATATAGGAAGCGTGGCAGCATCTGCTTCTGGGGAGGCCTCAGGGAGCTTTTACTCATGGTGGAAGGCAAGGCAGGAGCAGGCATCTTCACACGGCCAGAGCCATCTTCACAGAAGGTGAGAGAATGGAGAGGTGCTACACACTTTTAAACAACCAGATCTTATGATATCTTACTCTCACAAGAACAGCACCCAGCGGATGGTGCTAACCCATTCACAAGAACTCCGCCCACATGATCCAATCACCTCTCGCCAGGCCCCACCTATAACACTGGGATTATAATTCAACAGGAGACTTGGTGGGGACATAGATCCAAACCATGTTAGCCTCCTTTCAAGATTCTTTCCTCGGAGTTGTGAAACCTTTCCTGAGCCAAGGCTTTCCTTTTATGGTTCTACAGGTTGTATTTGGCAAAACGCCAGGGAGCATGCTTTACATTGTAATCATCATATTTGAAGGGTTATTAGGATTGTATTCTGGTAGGAAAAGTAGGTAGCCAAGAAATATTTGTTAAATAATTAAAATCAAGTGGGCTTTAATCCAATAAGCAAATTGTATCAAATTTTGGTATGAATTTTAGGGTAGAAGATCTTAAATCCCATTGGTTGTGCTTGCTCAAAGCTGTGACTGAGATCTTGGTCTGCAGCCACAGGAATTAAATGGTCTCCACAAAACAATGAGACCTTATCATACCTCTTAGTTATCAGCTTTCTCATTTAAAGTTAGGCTAGGAGGACTCGCCTAATTCTGAAAATTAAAAAAAAAAGATCATGTCTGGGGAAGTGATCCATAAATAAATGTAAGATTAATATATTTTGTTCCACATATCTTGGCAGGCATTTCTTTTTCTTAAAATAATCAGTTTTTCATCTGCCTTTTTTCTACTTCCTTCTTGAAGGTTGATATGGGCCATGAGTTGAGCAGGTGATGGTTCTTGTTTGCAGTTCAAGGTACCAAAGCAGCTGTAAACAGAAGCTGCATCTCAGGAAAGGGCTTGATTAGATTTCATTTCATCTGAGCCCACTGAAAGGGGATTTGGGCTCAATGAGACATGCATACAAATGAAACACAGAAGGCTGATTAGTGGCATTTCGGAATACTGGAAGTGGGTTTGCAGAGGACAGTGGGAAGTGGCCCCTAGAGTAATCTCTGAACCAAGGAGTCACTCTTTAGAGGGAGTCACTTTTCTTGTTATGTGGTTATTCCTATGACTGTAGACTTGAATGGCTAAGAGCTCTTAGAGGCACACTCTAAGTGGACATAGTCCGTGAGTTTTAAGATCATGCACACTAAAATTAAAACTGACACTCGTTTGTATCCTCTTTTATTTCATTGAGCAGTGGTTTGTAGTTCTCCTTGAAGAGGTCCTTCACATCCCTTGTAAGTTGGATTCCTAGGTATTTTATTCTCTTTGAAGCAATAGTGAATGGGAGTTCATGCATGATTTGGCTCTCTGTTTGTCTGTGATTGGTGTACAAGAATGCTTGTGATTTTTGTACATTGATTTTGTATCCTGAGACTTTGCTGAAGTTGCTAATCAGCTTAAGGAGATTTTGGGCTGAGACAATGGAGTTTTCTAGATATACAATCAAGGACTTCATGTCTAAAACACCAAAAGCAATGGCAACAAAAGCCAAAATTGACAAATGGGATCTCATTAAACTAAAGAGCTTCTGCACAGCAAAAGAAACTACCATCAGAGTGAACAGGCAACCTACAGAATGGAAGAAAATTTTTGCAACCTACTCATCTGACAAAGGGCTAATATCCAGAATCTACAATGAACTCAAACAAATTTACAAGAAAAAAACAAACAACCCCATCAAAAAGTGGGCAAAGGACATGAACAGACACTTCTCAAAAGAAGACATTTATGCAGCCAAAAAACACATGAAAAAATGCTCATCATCACTGGCCATCAGACAAATGCAAATCAAAACCACAATGAGTTACCATCTCACACCAGTTAGAATGGCCATCATTAAAAAGTCAGGAAACAACAGGTGCTGGAGAGGATGTGGAGAAATAGGAACACTTTTACACTGTTGGTGGGACTGTAAACTAGTTCAACCATTGTGGAAGTCAGTGTGGCGATTCCTCAGGGATCTAGAACTAGAAATACCATTTGACCCAGCCATGCCATTACTGGGTATATACCCAAAGGACTATAAATCATGCTGCTATAAAGACACATGCACACGTATGTTTATTGCGGTACTATTCACAATAGCAAAGACTTGGAACCAACCCAAATGTCCAACAACGATAGACTGGATTAAGAAAATGTGGCACATATACACCATGGAATACTATGCAGCCATAAAAAATGATGAGTTCATGTCCTTTGTAGGGACATGGATGAAATTGGAAAACATCATTCTCAGTAAACTATCGCAAGGACAAAAAACCAAACGCCGCATGTTCTCACTCACAGGTGGGAATTGAGCAATGAGAACTCATGGACACAGGAAGGGGAACATCACACTCCGGGGACTGTTGTGGGGTGGGGGGAGGGGGGAGGGACAGCATTAAGAGATATACCTAATGCTAAATGACAAGTTAATGGGTGCAGCAAACCAACACGGCACATGGATACATATGTAAAAAACCTGCACATTGTGCATGTGTACCCTAAAACCTAAAGTATAATAATATAATAAAATAAAAAACTGACACTTGAGGAATCTTTACATTTGGCTCTTAGATAAAAAGAAACAGCTTGCTCCTTTTCCTGAACACATGGTATCTTAGATGAAAAACTGAGCAACCCTGAATTCAGTAAGCAAGACCTAAGTGGAACATAAGCTGAGGCTTTAATAGAATGAGAACGGATGCTCCTGGTTCCCATAAACATTCATTTTTTCCAGCTCATGCATACCTTTTTTCAGGGATGAAATCAATCTTTTTGAAATGAGGAAATGAACTGTGTCACTAGCCCTCAGAGTTATGAGTGAAAAATATGGTGGATGTTCACCCTCACGTAGGTGCTGCAAATAATTCAGCATATTGAAAATGTCATGTTGATTCCTCAGATGATTTTAGCCAACATTTCCTAAAAATCTTACTAAATTTGAATTCTTTTAAATTTTCAACTTATCCCATCCATATTTAAAATCTCTTTTTTTAAAATGTAGGAATAATTAACGGTATGCGTGCCTTTTTTTTTTTAAATACAGATCTTTATAGCCAGAAGGCACTTCAAACACCATGTAGTCAAATCCTTTCAATTTAAAGGTAAGATGCAGAGGCTTAAAGAGGAGAAATGCTTGCCCAAGAGTGGAAAGTTATAGAGATATGGCTCAAATCAAGGTCTCCTCCTTCTCTTCCTTCTACGCTAAGCTATATTTCAAAAAAAGAATAAATAAGACAGTTTCTATTCATCAGGGCAATATAAACATTTGGTTACAAGCTTTCTGTGGCTCTCAGCTACATATGGCATAATAGTTAAGAGCATGGGCTTGATATCTGACTTAGTCTCCTTTCCAGCTCTTTCATTCGTGGCTTTGGGCAAATTACTTAAACTTTCTGTTTCATTTTCCTCATTCATAAAAAATTTGAAAATGTATATAAAATTTAATCTATATTTGGCTTGGTGTTATATACTTGACATGAATTATTTTATAAGTGAAATATTACATAAAATAATTCATGTCAAGTATATAGCACTAAGCCAAATATAGAATAAACGCTTAATATTAGATACTATTTTGTATGTCTACATCTGAAAAACAATTTTTTTAAGGAAACTTTTTGTGGCTAGACCCTTCTGCAGTTAAAAAATGTTACGAACAATGGTCTTTGGGCTCTAAGTGATTCTGAAATCTTGATGAGCAAATTGAGGTTTTTAAAAGTCAAACGCTATTGACATATCTTTCAATTTCCTTTAGAAAGATCTGCCTTCTCAGGAGTTTCCACATCAGTCAATTTCAGTTCTTTTCCATTTGGATAGCGAGTATAAGAGCTTCACCAACAAGGAGAAAACTGTCAAACCAGCTTCTCTGCCTTGCCTAGGGTGCCCCTCAGCTTTCAATGTCATTCTCTCTTTATGTAAGTCCAGATTCTACTCATCCTTTTGTCACGTTGGCTCGAATGCAGCAGGGATGCCGCATGAGCCCCCCATAACTACCTTTCAAAAAGTAATTTTCTCTGTGTCATTAACAAGTGTCAACGTGGATGTCATTCTTTCAGGTAAAAGGATAATCATGATACTGTGAGATAATAATAATAGCTAGCCAGCATTTATGTGCTTAAATTAATTTGGCACCCCTTCCACTTCTAGATTAGTTCTCATGTCTGAGCACCACAGACCCCATCACAGAACTTGGATTGGTGATGTCATTTTGGCTAGAGCACAGGTCCTGGCACCAGATTTCCTGGGTACAAATTTTAGCTTTGCATTTTCTTGGATATTTAATTTTGGATCGGATATATACTCTTTCTGTAACTGTTTTCTGCTTTCTAAAATGGAGCTTTAAGTAGTGCCATTCTCAGCTGGTCATTATGAGAATTAAATGGGTTAATTTATTTAAACATATAAATGTTGGTTAGCTATTATGATTATCTCACAGTATCATGACTGTGCTTTTACCTGTCAGTGGATCCTTCCAGATTATAAACTCCATGAAGTCTGTACTTCTGATTGGTCATTATATTCTCTAAGGCCAAGCAAAATGTTCACTGAGAGAATGCAAGGAAAGACTGTGGGATCTTGAAGGACAAGAGCTCTATTTTATACATCTCTGTACACAGTCAGTGCCTAATACAGGCCTGGCTCATTATTTATGCTCAATAAATGTTTAATGAATGAGCAAATGAATGCACATTCTTCCAAAAGCCTTCTTTTTGCCAGCCTTGGAAATTTAATTGCTAATTCCTTTGTGCTCCTGGATTCCTACAGCACTTAGCTGGTTCCTTCCCTATAGCACTCATGCATGACTTCTTTGCATTATATTTGCTTGCACTTCTACTTCCCTGACCAGTTTTTGAAGTTCTTGAAGATGAGGTCTGGTGTTCATTCTGTATCCCTTTAGCACTTAGCACAGTACAAGTGCCCAACTCATGTTTGCTGGAAAATAAAACCAAAAAACAATGACTTCGGTCAAGTGTGATATGGAGCATGTTGAAAATCTTATTGATCACTGAATCCCTGGTTCCATTATGAGTTTACTTCAAAACTTTAAAAGTATGAGCTTCCTGAGAAGAAATAAGAAACTTTTTTTTAAAAAGCGTCAAGTAGCCAGTCTCATAAAAATTCCAGATGTGTTCTATTTACTTCAAACTCCATATTCCATTATTTAAAACTAAATGTTTTATTTGTTTTTCTTTTTTTTCCTTCATGCAATGTTAAGCTTTAGATCTTATTTAAAAGAAAAAAGTACTTTATCTTAATTTAAGGCACTGAACTTTCTCACTACACTCTGGAGGCGCCAGACTAGCTTGTTATAATATGGACATTGAGATCAAGTTGAATCAGCAACATCTAGGAAATGCACGCTGTAGCTGAACACAGCGTCCAGTGTTGTCTGTGTTTTTGTTTCCATAACACTAATGTCGGGGTAGAGCACACATTCTTTTCCTGGTTTGTTAATTCTGCCAAAATGTCATTCTTGTCAAAATGTCTCCAGAGGTTCCACAGTAGATGTTAAAAATGTAGCCTTGTGGAAAATTGCTGTTAATATGATTTAGCTTTTGCAGTCAAGATCCCTTCCTTATGAGCATTTTGGTTTTTGTCATACCTCAGCATGAATACTTCTAAGTGTGTTTGCATTTCATACAGAAACTAATTTGTTGAAATATCATCACACAACCGGTAATTAGGCATTAAAATTATCCCCGAATTCTGCCAGAGCACTAAGGGTCACATAGGTTTACATACACCTAGCTAATGAGTCAGGCTCATTTAAAAAATTCATTTGTCATGCTTATTAGAATGAACCTGTATTCCTTTATTACCCAGTACAAATCCTTTGCACATCAAGCCTAGAGCATAAAATTAAAATTGCATGAAACTTTGATCTCCTTCTTCATTAATCATGCTAGATAATTATACACAGGTGTCATCCTCTGTCTAATGGCAGATGCTTTCTGACCCCCAAATGCTGAATATTCGCTGTGTACACTTAAAAGGGGACTGTGATGTGTACAGTACAAACCATATCCTTTTTATTATACCAGGAGTTGAAAAATTCTACCTGTACTATACTTAGAGATTACTTTAATTAGGAATATCTGACAGCTAATCCAATGATAATGAACTTAAGGGCCTAAATGAACAAAAGAATAAGAAAGTATAAAAATAGGTCAAATTAATTTTTACAAAATTAAACACTATATTCATTTAGATAATGTCAAGATCCTAATTTGAACTTCTTTGTTTAAGCTTACTTAATATGCCACCTGAAATAAGTAGACAAATATTGGTTATTCTGTAATTGCATAAACACAGACTATTGCATCTAGTAAAATACACAGTATACAATGGCCTGTTGAAAAGTGTTATATAGTGACCACCAATAAAATACTGTGCAATCAACAATAGATTGATACAAGAGTAAGTCTGCAATCCATTGACATCCCTTGGGTGTAATTTAAATGTCTTTTCCCATTTAACTTTCAATCAGCTTACCCAAGGGTATAAGATTGTAGTAAGGTATAGTGTAACATATGAGTTATGCCAATATGTGCTTCATTTACTGTTTTGTTTTTCTATGAATGCCAAAATATAAAACCTTGTTACTGACATCAAAGATAAATCACAGCCTCCAGATATTCAGGGTGATATGAGAGTAGTGCTCTCAGGGGAAAAAAATATCAAAATGTTAATCTAGTCAGTGAGTTTAGAATTGATCAGCAAAACTTATTATCTCGATTTTAATTTGCTTGACACAAATATCCCGTGTGCTAGGTATGTAATATAGAAATTGGCCTCATCTTAGATAGCATAAATTATATGATTATGCATTAACTCAAGAATTGTTTTCTGAACATTAACGATTTGTAGATTACTGTACTAGGTCCTGAGGATGCAGAGATGAAAGAGAATTCCTGATATCAAGGTGCTGACAGACTTTTGGGGAAGAGAGATTAGCAAACCAATAATTTTAACAGTGTGGGTTGTGTGGAGTGCTATAGATACTCAGAAAAGAGATTCCCAATCACAGATGAGGGAAAGTAAAGAAGAATTTCCTGAAAGAGTGATCCCAGAGGAAAGTCTAAAAGAGCAAGTTAGTTCAATATAAGAAGATTGGAGGGAAAGGAGTTCTAGATCGAGGGAAAGGCATAAATTAAGGCAGGAAGACTTGGAATACTGCATCATATTCTTGTCTGGTTATGGCTTTGGGGTAGAGTATATGCTGAGGAATAGTAAGAGATGAGGCTGGAGAAGGCAAGGTCCAATTCCCAGAGTCTCACGTGCCATGCTAGGGAGTTTGAATTAATTCCTGAAAGCAGCCAAGATGTTCCAAACCATTTCAGCCAGTCCAGTGACATGGTATCATTTGATTTTTTGTTGTTGTTAGGAAACCCACTCTGATAGTAGTGGGGAAGGAGGCTGGGCTCAGTGGTTTTTGTAGTAAGAAATGATAGTCCTGAACTAATACAGTGGCAGTGGAATGAAGAGGAGTGAAGAGAGCGGAGACGATAAGAATCAACAGAACTCAGTTACATGTACCTATATTAAGTCGGATTGGGTCAATATGTGATATGTTTTTATCCCTGTATGGATTTTCCTTTCCCTTGTTTCCTGTCAGGCAGGTTTCATTGTGTCTTAGTTGCCTTAGGGAGGCATGGGGTAAAGAGTGAGTAGAAGGAGTCAATATACTTTTTGGTCATTTTTTTTTTTTCAAAGGACTAAGGGTTAAGAGAATTTGGGAAAGTCTGCAGAGCTGGTAAAAAGGAGTCAAATGCATGGGAAAAATGGCTGGATATTAAAAAAAAATGAAGATTTTATCCCTGGATTAAAAAGAGATTCCCCTTCAACTGAAAGGAAGAGCTAAGACAGCACTTAGCTGAGTGTTCTGCCTCTAGGTCCTTCATGAAATTGCAGTCATATGTTAGCTTGACTGAGAAGGAGCATCCACTTTTGGGTTCTCTGCATGACCAGAGAGAGAAATGATTACAGAATGCCTTCTGGCAGATGAGACTAAGAGCAGTTTTGGGACGGGATGTCTGTATCCAAGTGTGGTCCAGAAGCAACAGAGATCTACAAGATCTGAGGAGATCACATGGACAGGAATGCAAATATTCTAGGGGAAACTCAGATACATTGATGTTCCAATCACTAGAGAATGTCCATCACTCCATTTTGACATCACTGCAATACGTAAGCCTTTGAGAACCTTGAGATGACATTGAAAGGGAAACCCTGAAAATGAATAAGGTTAAGTTGACCACTAGCTCTGTGAAAGGGGAATGGGAGATAGAAATATGAGTTAGATCACTTTACAGAAAAGGAAAAAGTTATATTTCCTCCCCATCTGTATTTGTAAACTAGGCTTTTAATTTACTATGTGTGTTTTTGAGGTTTTAAAAAATTATATTCCCCATATGCTTCCTTTTGGGTTTTGGGGAAAAGATAGTTGCAAGAAGTGTAAGAATAAATGGAGAAAAGACTAAAGCCAAAATTAGGTAGAAATTAAGAAAAATGAGAAGAAGATAAGGACATTAGGAAGATTCTTCAGCAAAGACCAACAGTATTACAAGAAAGTTATTCTCATCTGACAAATGTTTTTATGTTTCTCTAAATAATCCACCAGACCTATGTAAAATGTTTTGTATTTTAGCCTCTTCTGAGACTTTGGAAGTAATAGTACTTATTTTTGTTTTTCTATCAGTCTCTGACTCGAACCTTTTCTTTATGAGTGAATAATTCATGGTAAAAATATATGTGCATTTTCCATAGGTCTTTCTTCTGAGCAATGCTCTCTGCTCTGGTGTGGTCATGTTCCATCAGGAAGACACAGGGAAGCAGGTGACATTTTCTCTATTCAGCAGTGATGAGGGCTTCCTAGGATTGCTGAAGTTGTAGGGTCACAGTTATATACACCACAAGAAGGGCTTTGGGGATCCTATTACACCTTCTTTAGTGTCATTATTGCCCTCTCCTAGTGTGACTTTGCTGTAAATGATAATACCAATTTTGCACAAACTCTTCAAAATATGGGGGTAAATTCTCTTGTTTTGCTTCTGTCGTCTCTTTCTCTAGTTTTCCTTCAAATGTAAGTTCTTTATCAACAAAATAATTTCTGAAAGTTTTATTTTGTCTGTGATACTCCTAAAGACACTGGTGAAGGCATCTTCCTACTTCCAGAGTGTCTATAAGCCTGTGGCTTTGGTGGAACTCATTACAGGGAAGTCCTAGAAGACAGCCAGGCTGATTGGCTCCCACAGGTATTGAGCATCTTATCTGAAAGGTCTGGAAGAATGTGGGCTGCTTCTTCAACCAAGAGCAGGAAAGTTTGCGTGCCAAAGTGCAGTTCTGCTGTCTATTCTTGTCAGGTGACCCTGGTTTCTCATTGGATTCTTCATTACCTTTGTGTGAAAACCCTCTTTGTACCTATAAATGAGCACATGATAAACAACAATAAAACATTTTCCAATTAGTTTTAAGTGTAAATTTACTATTGATTTGTATCTCATAGCTGATGGAATACTCTTAACATTTTTACAGACTTTTAAAAAATTTAATTTATACCCTATTAGTGTTTTCAACTCAGCTGGTGGTTTTCTATTTATTTTTATTTTTGTAGAGATGAGGTCTCACTATCTTGTACAGGTTGGTCTCAAACTCCTGGCCTCAAGTTATCCTCCCACTTCAGCCTCCCAAAGTACTGGGATTATAGGTGTGAGCCACGGCATCCAGCTAGTTTAAAACATTTCTCTGCAGAATTCTGGAGTTTCATCTGAAGGCCTTGTGTACCAAGCTTAAGGAGGAGGTGATCATTGATTGATTAGTTCATTCATCCACAAATATTTATTGAGCACCTCCTATATCCAGGTGCTTTTGTGGGAACCTAGGATACAGTGCTGAGTGAGGTAGGCTAGGTCTTTTCCCTCTTGGAACTTACACTGCCGTATGAGAGATAGACAATATACAATGGGATTAAGCGATATGCCTGTAAAGCACTTACCACAGGGCCTGGCACGTAAGTGGTCAATAAACATTATTATTATTATTTATCATGGATGCTGTTGTTATCAGATGGGTGCAGTTAGCCTGTCCCTTTGGACATTCACTATGTTGCCTTGGGATTTGGGCTTCCTGAAATTGTACTTTTAGATCAGGTCACTATGATCATCACCTCAGAAATTGTCTGGGTGTCTGGCAACAGGTGAACTTGTTTTGGAGAAGTCCTGTCCTGCTCGTGTGCCCTCAAACTGAAGTAAAGGAGGCATTGCCAATAATCACTTCCCACTGCCCTGCAGCCACATTGTTAACTTCTAGAATGAATGCATCATTAAAACTTTTTCTTCACTCCTTGTCTCCATCATTAGTGTGATATGTCAACACAGGATGCAGCGTATCAGTCATTTCTTGAAGGATTTCGATAGCAGTTTTTGTGGGTGATGAAAGCGATTACCAGGTTGGTAGTGAATTTACTATTGACAATCTGATATGACAGTTCTCTCACACACAATAGCAAGTGTTAAATGTACCTAAAAGAAAAACTGAGATGCCAGAATAAGTAGCAATGAAGGGCTAGAGTTTACTCATAAATCTGGATGCCTGATAAAACATTTTTCACCCTCGGAAGTATCTAAGGAATGAGATGGGAAAATGTCAACCCACACTTTCTGGAATAGACTGGAACCCTGAGGCTTATCTCTTAGTCATGAATGTTAATTTTAAGGAGAAGAGACCCTGTAGAGTTTACTTGATTTCTCAACTTTTATGTCAGTTTTACTTTAATTTTATTAATTTATTTGTTTATTCAATGAGTAAGACATATGTATGACGTTTATTATGTACCATAATGAACAACTGTTTCTGGAATTTAGATTTCACAGAACTGTAAGTTAGAAAAAGTATGGGAATCATTGTAGGATTGTCATTTTTTATATAGTCAAGAAAGGAGAGTTAAAAAGTGTTTTTATCTATTATTACTATTATTTAATATTATTTGTTAAATATCAAAGGGTAGAAAGGCCATCATCTCAGAATAAAGGACAGCTCTACAAATAAAGTTAATTTTAGACAAAACTTTCTATTCATTTTTCTCATTTTCTAGGCACTCTGGGGCAAGCCGTCACAGGTTGGTACTAGTTAGCTATTATTCTTCAGTGATTTCATAATGAACGTATTGTACCTTTCGAGCATGCTATGCAAGGGCCTTTACCATAGCAAATCCTTCTAAATCTCCCTGGCAGTCCCCACCTACACTGAACTCGGAGGAAAGGCTTGATCAGCTCTTTTTACCACTAAGATAAAGTTGTAGAGGCATTCAGGGAACTATGGACACTGGAGTTAGAAGAATCGTCTGGTTCCCTATTTCTAAACTTCATTCATTCTACAGCAATTTTTGTCATATCTGCATACCATCTGTACTCTGATTTATTTTATATTTTCTCAAAATTTTCTCTAATTTTTTATTTAAAAATTATGTTAAAAGGAAAACTTACTAAGATTGTGTAGGTTATAGTCCACTCTAAGAATATTCTATTAATGTTAAGTGTGTCAACCTGGAGAGGATTATGTGTCTGTCATTAAGTTGTATGTCACTAGAGTTCTTCAAGTAGAGGCTGAGTGACTTGTTAGGGAGGGTTGTAAATGGCGTTTTTCTTAATCTGAATTTTTCTAGAGAGTAGTCCCCAAGGCAAGGGTTAATGTGTTAATGCTTTTTGTGGGAGATGCCAAACTTAGCGCAGAAAGAGTAAGGAGACAGGCAAGTGAAGCAAGGAAGACTCTGAGACAATGTTAAATTATGTAATGCTTCATAACAGACCACAAAGAGACACAGTAGGGCATTTAGCACATGAGTTCTTTTTGCATAAGAAACTTTGCAGAATGGGCTGTAAGGAGAAACTGTGCCAGGATTAGTTTGTGGGAGCAAAAAGTAGAGAAATTATAGATCAGCATTTACTCTGTGGATTGTTCACTTCCTGCAGTTCTGAGTTTTATCATCTAGCATCTTCAAAGGCTGCCCTATGTAAGATCCTGTGCTCTGCATGTGGTGTTTTATCTAAGTTTGAAAGTGGTGGGAGGACCTAGGAAATCTCTGTGTAAGATAAGTCAGCCATGTTGTTTTGAGGTGGCCAGAATGGGAAGGAGTTAGGAAATCCAGGGAAAGTGGCTTGTTGGCCCCAGGTGGCGGAACCATGTGGGCACAAGGAGTGATGGCCGAGGTAAACAGAGCAGCTGAGAGCCTAGGGACAGGTGGCTCCAAGGGAATCCAGGGATGCAAATAAAATTTGTGTTCAAATAATATTCATTGATAGAGAGTTTAACTAGACCAATGTTTTCCAAAGTCTATTACAAGTACCACTTGTGGTATACAAGATAATTTTAGGTGACTATGAATGAATACTTTTTAAATGTTTGATGTTTGTTTTAAGGTGTCTTGAGGCAAAATAACTAGCATATAACAATGTTATATGTCATATTCGACACAATGTAAGTTTTCTATTGGATGTAATTTTTTAAATAAAATAATTAGAGTCAATTTTAAGAAAATATTAAATAAATCAGAGTACAGATTGTATTCAGCTATGGTAAAAATTGCTGTGGGATGATTGAAGTTTACAAATAGGGAACCAGATGATTCTTCTAACTCCAGTAGCCATGATTTGCTGAATGCCTCTACAACTTTATCCTAGTGGTGAAAAGAGCTACAAAGATGTAGAAACACAGGACCTCTGTTCTCTAGTGTGTGAATTTCTTTGTCTCAGATTTGATTTTAGAATCCTATACTTTTTCTCAATAAAGCTCTGCCAGCCTCCCAGTTTGATTTTATAGTGCCCCATTTTTTCTTTCATTAAATATTTATTTTCTCCAGTCCCTTAAAGTGAGAAAAAAAGGAAAACCTAACAGTCATTTGTAGGGGTACTTATTCTCTCTCTCCATGCTGAAGCGTTTCCATTAACCAAGATGATTCATCTTCATCCTTCATTAGAGTGTGTTATTCACTGAAGTGGTTTATGGCCAAATAGAGTTTGCTGGCTTTGCAGATTCTGTTTGGGGTGGTAATGAATCAAATGTGTTCTTCATGTCTAGATAAATCACTCTTTAGATTTTCTTGGTTGAATCTGTGTTAATTTTCAAAACTAACTGTCAAAGAGATGACAACCTTACTAGCAAAGCCTGTTAGAGTGTGGCCACTTTATTTCAGATGGTCCTATTAAATACACTGTACCTTATACACATACATTAAATCAATAATTAAAATATTTTATTCTTTTCAACAAAGCTAAAAACCAAAATATATAAAAAGATGAAGGCATAGTTTTGATAACAGTACTTTACAAACTCTTTACAGGAAAGTAAGACGATACAGAACAATACTACCAGGATGGGCAGTTAAACAATCAACAAGAATTGGATCTGGGACATTTTTGCCAAGCTGTATTCCTCCAAACAGACTATAGCAGGTGCTTCTTTCTTTTTCCAGCTTTTTTGAGAAAGAATTGACAGATAAAATTTATGTATATTTAAGGCATGCAGCATGATGTTTTGATATGCACATACATGTGAAATAATTAACACAATCAAGCTAAGATTATATTCATCACCTCACATAGCTACTGTACCCTCCCACCCTTTTTGGTGGTGAGAACACTTAAGATCTACTCTCTTAGCAAGTTTTGAGTACATCGATATGCTATACAACAAAGTTTTGGTCAATGGCAGGCTGTATACACAATGATGGTCCTATAATACTGTATTTTTATTGTATCTTTTCTGCATTTAGATATGCAAATACCATTGTGCTGCAACTGCCTGCAGTATTCGGTACAGTAGTATGCTGTAATAGATTTGTAGCCTAGGAGAGGTAGGATATATGTATATAGCCTAGGTGTGTGTATTTTATGCCATCTGGGTTTATATAAGTATACTCTATGATGTTTGCACAATGATGAAATTGTCTAATGATGCATTTCTCAGAACATATTTCCATCATTAAGAGATGCATGACTGTATACATTATTAACTGTAGTCACCATGTTATAGATTAGATATCTAGAACTTATCAAGCATAACTGAAACATTGTACCCTGTCTTAGTGCATGGGGCTGCTATGAAACTCTCCAATTTATATTTCCATCAACAGTGTAAAAGGATTCACTTTTTTCCACAGCCTTGCCAATTCTTGTTATCTTTTATCTTTTTTATGACAGCAGTTCTAACAAGTGTGAGGTAATACCTGATTGTGATTTTGATTTCCATTTTCCTGGTGGTTACTGATGTTGAACTCCTTTTCATATACCTGCTGGCCATTTTTGGTCAGCCTGTATATAAACTGTAGCCATTTTCAAATGTTTTCTTTTAAAAAACGTTTATTTGGGTTCTTCACCTGTTTTAAATTAGGTTATTTTTAAATTTCTTTTTATCTTTTTATTAAGAGACAAGATCTTGCTCTGTTGCATGGGCTGGAGTGCAGTGGTGTGATCCTAGCTCACTGCAGCCTTGAACTTCTGGACTCAAGCAATCTTCCCACCTCAGACTCCTAAGTAGTTAGGACTACAGGCATGTGCCACCATACCTGGATAATTTTTTTTTTTTTTTTGTAGAGATGGGGTCTTGTTATATTGCCTAGGCTGGTCTTGAGCTCCTGGCCTCAAGTAATTCTCCTGCTTTGGCCTCCCAAAGTGCTGAGATTACAGGTGTGAGCCACCGTGCCTGGCCTTATTTTTAAATTTCTGTCTTATTTTTTTGCTATTGCATCGTTTGAGTTTCTTATATATTTTGGACAAAAATCACTTATTAGATAAATAGTTTGCAAATATTTTATTCAATTCTTAGGCTGTCTCTGCACTTTGTTGATTGTTCCCCTTGCTGGGCAGAAGCTTTTAAGTTTAATGAAATCCTACTGTATATTTTTGCTTTTGTTGCCTGTGCTTTTGTTGTAATATCCAAGTAGTAATTGCTAAGACCAATGGCAAGAGGATTTTCCCCTGTGTTTTCTTCTAGTAATATAGTTTCAAGTCTTATGTTCAAATCTTTCTTCCATTTTGAGTATATGATGTGAGACAGAGTCCAATGTCATTTTTTTTTTAACATTTAAGTTCAGGGGCACATGTGCAGGTTGGTTATATAGGTAAACTTACGTCATGGGGGTTTGTTGTACAGATTATTTCCTCACCCAGATATTAAGCCTAGTACCCAATAGTCATTTTTTCCTGATGCTTTCCTTTCTCCCACCCTCCACCCTCCAATAGGCCCCAGTGTGTGCTGTTTCCCTCTATGTGTCTATGTGTTCTCATCATTTAGCTCCCAATTATCAGTGAGAAGATGCAGTGTTTGGTTTTCTGTTCCTGTGTTAATTTGCTAAAAATAATGGCCTCCAGCTCCAAACATGTCCCTGCAAAGAACATGATCTCATTCTTTTTTATGGCTGCATAGTATTTCTTGGTGTATATGTACCACATTTTCTTTATCCAGTCTACCATTGATGGGCATTTAGATTGATTATGTGAATTTGCTATTATGAATAGTGTTGCAGTGAACATACATGTGCATGTGTGTTTATAATAGAATGATTTACATTTCTTAAGGTATATACCCAGAAATGAGATTGCTGGGTTGACTGGTATTTCTGTCTTTAGGTCTTGATTAATTGACATGCTATCTTCCACAATGCTTAAACTAATTTACATTCTCACAAACAGTGTATAAGAATTTCTTTTTCTCCACAACCTCACCAGCATCTGTTATTTTTTGACATTTTAATAATAGCAAATCTGACTAATGTGAGATGATATCTCATTGTGGTTTTGATTTTCATTTTTCTAATGATCAGTGATGCTGAGCTTTTTTCATATGATTTTTGGCTGCATGTATGATTTCTTTAGAGAAGTGTCTGTTCATGTCCTTTGGCCACTTTTTAATGTTTTCTTTTTAAAATAAACTTGTTTATGTTCTTTGTAGATGTTGGATATTACACCTCTGTTAAATGCATAGTTAGCCAATATTTTCTCCCATTTTGTAGGTTGTCTGTTCACTCTATTGATGGTTTCCTTTGCTGTGCAGAGGTTAAGTTTAATTAAATCCTATTTGTCAATTTCTGCTTTTGTTGCAATTGCTTATGGCATCTTTGTCATGAAATATTTGCCCGTTCCTATGTCCAGGATGGTATTGCCTAGGTTGTCTTCCATGATTTTTATAGTTTTGAGTTTGACATTTAAGTTTTTAATCCATCTTGAGTTGATTTTTGTATACGGTGCAAGGAAGGGGTCCAGTTTCAATCTTTTGCATATGGCTAGTCAGTTATCTCAGGACCATTTATTGAATAGGGAATTCTTGCTTCATTTCTTGTTTTTGTCAGGTTTGTTGAAGATCAGGTAGTTGTAGGTGTGCAGGCTTATTTCTGGTTCTCTATTCTGTTCCACTGGACCATGTGCCTGTTTTTGTACTTAGTACTATACTAGTTTGGTTACTGTAGCCCCGTAGTATAGTTTGAAGTGGGGTAGCTTCATTCCTGCAGCTTTGTTCTTTTTGCTTAGGATTACCTTGGCAACTGGGGCTCTGTTTTGGTTCCACATGAATTTTAAAATAGTTGTGTTTTCTCTAATTCTATGAAGGATGTCAATGGTGGTTTAATAGGAATACCACTGAATCTATAAATTTCTTTTGTGCAGTATGGTCATCTTAATGATATGGATTCTTCCTATTCATGATCATGGAATGTTTTTCCATTTGTGTCATCTCTGATTTCTTTGAGCAGTGTTTTGCAGTTCTTGTAGAGATCTTTCACCTCCCTGGTTTGCTGTAAGAATAGATACTGTATTCTTTTTTGTGGCAAGTGAATGGGATTGCATTCCTGATTTGGCTCTTGGCCAAATTGTTGGTGTATAGGAATGTTAGTGATTTTTGCACTTTGATTTCGTATCCTGAGACTTTGCTTATTTTTAAAAATCAGCATAAGGAGCTTTGGAGCTGAGACAATGGCGTTTTCTAGATATAGAATCATGTCATCTGCAAACAGGGATAGTTTGACTTCCTTTCTTCCTATTTGGATGCCCTTTATTTCTTTCTCTTGACTGATTGTCCTGGCTAGGACTTCTAATACTATGTTGAATAGGAGTAGTGAGAGAGGGTATCCTTGTCTTATGCCTGGTTTCAAGGTGAATGCTTCTAGCCTTTGCCCATTCATTATAATGTTGGCCGTGGGTTTGTCATGCATGGCTCTTATTATTTTGAGGTATGTTCCTTCAATAGCTAGTTTATTGAGAGTTTTTAACATGAGGTGGTGTTGAATTTCATTGAAAGCTTTTTCTGCATCTATTGAGATGATCATGTGTTTTTTTGTCTTTAGTTCTGTTTATGTGATAAATCACATTTATTGATGTGCATATGTTGAGCCATCCTTCCATCCCAGGGGTAAAGCCTACTTGATCATGGTGGATAAGCTTTTTGATGTGGTGCTGGGTTTGGCTTGCTGTATTTTGTTTAGGATTTTTACATTAATGTTCATCAAGAGTATTGGCCTGAAGTTTTCTTTTGTGTGTGTGTCTCTGTCAGGTTTTGATATCAGGATGATGCTGGCCTCATAGAATGACTTGGGGAGGAGTTACTCTGACTTAATTTTTTGTAATAGTTTCAGCTCTTCTTTGCATATCTGGTAGAATTCAGCTATGAATCTGTCTGGTCCTGAGCTTTTTTTGGTTGTTAGTCTATTAGTGACTGAATTTCAGAGTTCATTATTGGTCTGTTAAGGCACAGACCTGGTCTGTGTACTTCACTGTGTTTTTGTACTGGCTGGTAATGGGCTTTCTTTTCCATATTTAGTGCTCCCTTCAGGAGCTCCTGTAAGGCAGGTCTGGTGATAACAAATTCCCTCAGCATTTGCTTGTCTGTAAAGATCTTATTTCTCCTTTGTTTATGAAGCTTAGTATGGCCAGATATGAAATTTGGGGTTGAAGTTTGTTTTCTTTAAGAATGCTGAATATTGCCTGCCAATCTCTTCTAGCTTGTAGGGTTTCTACTGAGAGATCCATTGGGCTGATGGGCTGTCCTTTGTAGGTGACCTGACCTTTATCTCTAGCTGCCTTTAGCATTTTTCTTTTCATTTCAACCTTGGAAAATCTGAAGATTACGTGTCATAGGGATGATCTTCTTGCGAAGTATCTTGCTGGAGTTCTCTGCATTTCTGAAATTGAATGTTGGCCTCCCTAGCTAAGGTTGATGAAGTTCTCATATTCTGAAATATGTTTTCTAAGTTGGATTTATTGTCCCCATCTCTTTCAGGGACATCAAGGAATCATAGATTTGGTTTCTTTACATAATCCCATATTTCTCAGGTTTTATTTTTCTTTTCGTTCATTTTTCTGTATTCTTGTTTTCCTGTCTAATCTCAGAAAGAGTCTTCAAGCTCTAAAATTGTTTCCTCTGCTTGATCTATTCTACTGTTAATAATTGTGATTGCATTGTGAAGTTCTTGTAGTGTGTTTTTCAGTTCTATTAGTTTGGTTACAGTCTTCTTTATACTGGCTATTTCGTCTGTCAGCTCCTGCATTGTTTTATCATGATTTTTAGCTTCCTTAGATTGGGTTTCAACATATTCCTGTAGCTCAATAATCTTTATTTCCATTCATATTCTGAATTCTATTTCTGTCATTTCAGCTGTCTCAGCCCATTTCAGAACTCTTGCTGGAGAGGCATTGTCATTTGGAGGAAAGAAGGCACTCTGGCATTTTGTGTTTTCAGGGTTCTTGCACCGGTTCTTTCTCATCTTTGTGCGCTTATCTCCCTTCAGTCTTTGAGGTTGCTGACCTTTGGATGGGTTTCTTTTTTCTTTTATCCTATTTGATGACCTTGAGGGTTTTGTTGAGGTATAAGGTGGATTCAGCCAACTAGCTTTGTTTCTGGGAGATTTAATGGGGCCAACACTCAGCTTTTAGCTTCTGGACCATGTTCTCTAACTCTGGGGAACTCTATTGGGCCCCAACTTTGTCTTCTGGCTCCTTGACATCAGGAACCTACTGTGCTGGGGGAACTGAGTTGTGTCAGCTGCCATAGTGGTGAAGGCACTGCAGCTGGGTGAGGTGGGGGGCCCCTGATGACAACTCTGTACAGTCAGGCTGGAGGTTGTTGGCTTGGGGGTGGGGTAGTGGTGGGCACAGGCCTGGGTCTCTTCTGTGTGTCCTGCAAGCTGGAGTGTTTGCTCAGGGCAGGGGAGGATCCACTGTTCTCTGCACAGTTTTAGCATAAGGGCAGGGCACTGGCACGGGCAGGGCTGGCTGGCTCTGTGCCCATCAAGGCTCTGTCTGCAATGACAATTGCCAGTGGTGGGGAGTTGGGGGAGTGCACTGCACTCCCACATGCTGGCAGGGCAAGAAAAACAAAAACCTGCCCTGCAGACAGTGCCAGCAAAGGGAGCGTTTCCCTGGGCCTGAAAAAAAAGCTGCAATATGGGGAGGGAGCAGGTGGGCTGGTGGCTGTAGGGGCTGCCCCACTGGAGCTCTCTGCTAGTCAGAGGAAGCCAGCAGATCAAGGGGGGTTCAGGTCTGACCAACCCTATCTGGTGAACAAGACATGCTGCAGATATCAGGTATGACAGTTCTCCTAGGCTAAAGTCTCCTATGGAAGCAAGTTGAGTCTAGGGGTATGGCCATTGCTGGCTTTGCTCTGCTACAGACACTCCCATACCCAACCCTCTGGGCTCCACATCAACTGGCTTGGTGCCCCTACCACTTCTCTAAGCAGCTGTCTCTGCCAACTCAAATGTTCATGGTGGTCAAGGAGTCTCCCCCTGCCAGGGTTCCAGAGGCATGTGGTGAGAACAGGGTGCTCCTTGCCAGTTCAACTCACCTATTCCCGGAGAGCTGTTGTGGACCAGGAATGCTTCCTGGTATGTGGTAGCCCTGTGCTGGGTTCCCAGCCTTTTTCCATTTCAGCTTCTGTATCTTCTTTCCAGCTTCTATATCTTCCCTCCATCCACTCGCAGGACTTTCCCTCTGAAAATCTGTTAGGGACATGCCAGTCATCTGGGTCCCTCGGTGGGTGCTGTTCCACCTAGTTCCATCCAGTCGGCCATCTTGCCCTCCACTCCAATGTTACTCTTTTTACCATGTAAATGTTCGGTTTTCTCAGAACCATTTATTGAGGATTATCCTTTCCCTATTATGTATTCTTGGCAGCATTGTTGAAGATTAGTTGACCCTATATGTGTGTGTATTTATGGCCTATCTATTCTGTTTCACTGGTCTATGTGTCTTTTCTTATGCCAGTTTCACACTATTTTGATTACTGTAGGTTTGTACCTAAAGACTTTTGTTGTTCTTTATGAGGTCTTGTAGTTCTACATTGTAATGTTTGAGGGCTAAATGTTCTCATTATTGTCCTATACCCTTCAAAGCTGGTCATTTATGCTCAGTGTGTCTTCTGTTTGAATCAAGGCACTATGGTAGACACTGTGGAGGATATATGTGGTACAGAGGTTCCTTCAAATATTTTATTCTTTTTGATGCTGTTATAAATTGGATTGTTTTCTTAATTTCTTTTTGAATTATTGTTGTTTGTGTAGAGAAATGCAGCTGATTGTTGTATGTTGATTTTGTATCCTGCAATTTTACTACACTTGTTTATTTGAACAGCTTTTATTTAGGTGAAATCTTCAGGGTTTTCTTTTTTTTTTTGAGATGGAGTTTTGCTTTCGTTACCCAGGCTGGAGTGCAATGGCATGATCTTGACCTACTGTAACCTCCACCTCTGGGTTCAAGCAGTTATCCTGCGTCGGCCTCCTGAGTAGCTGGGATTACAGGCATTTGCCACCACACCTGGTTAATTTTTGTATTTTTAGTAGATATGGGGCTTCACCATGTTGGCCAGGCTTGTCTCAAACTCCTGACCTCAGGTGATCCACCTGCCTTGTCCTCTCAATATTCTGGGATTACAGGCATGAATCACCATTCCCAGTCAATCTTCAAGGTTTTCTATACATAAGATAATGTCATCAGAAAACAGACAACTTTTTTCTTCCTTTTTGTTTATTTTTTATAAGTTATTGGGGTACAGGTGGTATTTGGTTACATGAGAAAGTTCTTTAGTGGTGATTGGTGAGATATTGGTGCACTCATCACCTGAGCAGTATACACTGCACCATATTTGTAGTCTTTTATCTCTTGCTTCCCTCCCATTCTTCCCCCCAAGTCCCCAAAGTCCACTATATCATTCTTATGCCTTTGCGTCCTCACAGCTTAGCTCCCACATATCAGTGAGAACATACGATGTTTGGTTTTCCATTCCTGAATTATTTCACTTAGAATAATAGTCTCTAATCTCATGCAGGTCACTGCAAATGCTGTTAATTCATTCCTTCTTTTGGCTGAGTAGTATCCCATCATATATATATATCTCACAGTTTCTTTGTCCACTCATCGATTGATGGGCATTTGGATTGATTCTATGATTTTGCAGTTGTGAATTTTGTTGCTATATACATGCATGTGCAACTATCTTTTTTGTATAATGACTTTCTTCCTCTGGGTAGATATCCAGTAGTGGGATTGCTGGATCAAATGGTAGTTCTATTTTTAGTTCTTTAAGGAATCTCCACATTGTTTTCCATAGTGGCTGTACTAGTTTACATTCCCACCAGCAATGTAGAAGTGTTCCCTGATCACCACATCCATGTCAACATCTACTATTTTTTGATTTTTTGATTATGGCCATTCTTGCAGGAGTAAGGTGATATCACATTGTGGTTTTGATTTGCATTTCTCTGATCATTAGTGATGTTGAGCATTTTTTGATATGTTTTTTGGCTATTTGTATATATATTTTTTGAGAATTGTCTCTTCATGTCTTTAGCCCACTTTTTGATGGGATTGTTTGTTTTTTTCTTACTGATTTGTTTGAGTTCTGTTCACTTCTTATATGGTTTTTTGGATTTCCTTGCACTGGGCTTTGCCTTTCTCTGGTGCCTCCCTGATTAGCTTAATAACTAACCTCCTGAATTCTTTTTCAGGGATTTCTTCTTGATTTGGATCCATTGCTGGTGAACTAGTGTGATTTTCTGTGGATATTAAAGAGCCTTTTTTAATCATATTACCAGAGTTGGTTTTCTAGTTCCTTCTCATTTGGTTAGGCTCTGTCAAAGGAAAGCTCCAGGGTTGAGGGCTGTTGTTCAGATTCTTTTGTCCCATGAAGTGTTCCCTTGATGTATTATTCTCCCTCTTTTCCTATGGATGTGGCTTCCTGCACAAGCTACACTGCCCAAGCTGCAGTGATTATTGTCTCTCTTCTGGGTCTAGCCACCCAGCAAGAGTACCTGGCTCTGGGCTGGTACTGGGAGTTGTCTGCACAGAGTCTTGTGATGTGAACCATCTATGAGTCTCTCAGCCATGAATACCAGCACCTGTTTTGGTGGAGGTAGCAGGGGGTTACAATGGACTCTGTGAGGATTCATAGCTTTTGTGGTTTAATGTTCTATTTTTGTGTTGGTTGGCCTCTTACCAGGAGGTGACGCTTTTCAGAGAGCATCAACTGTGGTAGTATGGAGAGGAACCAGCGGTGGGTGGGGTCTTAGAACTCCCAAGATTATATGCTCTTTGTCTTCGGCTACCCAGGGGGTAGGGAAGGCCCACCACGTGGGAGCAGGACTAGGAGTGTCCGAGCTCTGATTTTCCCTGGGCACATCTTAGTACAGCTGCTGTGGGGGGTAGGGGTGGGGTTTCCAGTTCAATGGAGTTGTGTACCTAGGAGGATTATTGCTGCCACTTCGGAGTCATGCAGGTTGTCAGGGAAGTGGGAGAAAGGCAGCAGTCAAAGGCCTCACCCAGTTCCCACACAAACCGAGGGGCTGGTCCCATTCTGACCATGCCCCACTATCAGCCTTGAGTCTTTTTCCAGGTGATGTGCAAGCTGGGCTTGAGAACTTACCCAAGGCTACCTGCCTCCCAGCTGTGAAAGAAAAGGGCTTGGTGCCTCCCCTGCCTGTGGAGTCTGCACACTGGATTAGCGCCCTCCTCTGCGTTCTGGCCAGGAGGCTTCTTGCCCCATTCAAATTGTTACAAAGTTCAGTTGGAAATTACCTTCTCCCTGTGGTGTTTTCCCCCTACTCCTCTGGCTGCCCTCCTGATGGATGCTTATGGTGCCAGGCAGGAATGGCCTGCCTGGGGACCCAGTGAGCTCCCAGGGCCTTTGTGATGCTTCTCTACCCCTGTATTTCTCTCGGCTCTCTAAATTGACTCAGCTCCAGGTTAGGTTGGAAATTTCTCCCACAAACAGGCTTTCAGTTTCACGAGCGGGAGTGTGTGTTCAGGAACTGAGGCTCTCCCTTTCCCACTTCCGCAGGTGGGGCACATACAGTATTTGGAGTGTCTCCCAGGTCCTAGAGGAGCAGTCTGCTTGCTTCAGAGGGACTGTGGATCTTCTCGAGATTGTCGGTTTGTTCTTGCAGTTGATTTGGAGCTACAGTTCACAATGCGAGCCTCTGCATACTGCTCTGTTCATCTGAGTTGAAGCTGCAATCTAGTCCTGCCTCCTGTCAGCCATGATGATTCTTTATTTTTAATTGGATGCCTTTTATTTGTTTTTTCTTATCCCCATATTTTGTTATTGATGTTATAATTTTAATGTTTTTATATTGTGTATCCACTAATATATGATTGCAGCTATGGTTATTTTAATACTTTTGTCTTTGAACTTTTCTACTAGAGGTGAAAATGCATCACCATAGAGTATTCTGAATTTGACTATATACTTACTTTTATCAGCAAGTTTTAATCAGCATCCTTTCATTTCAACTTGAACAATGTCCTTTAGCATGTCTTGCAAGGCAGGTCTAGTGATGATGAGCTTCCTCACCTATAGTTTGCCTGAGAAAATTTTTATTTCTTCTTCATTTTTGAGGTATAGCTTTGCCAGATATAGTGTTCTTGGTTGGTGGATTTTTTAGTTTTTCTTTTGGCAGTTTAAATATATCACCCCTCTCTCTCCTGGCCAGTAAAGTTTCTGCTGAGAAATCAGCTGATACTCTCATAGAAACTACCTTGTATGTGATGTCAATTTTCTCTTGCTGATTTCAAATTTCTCTTATTTTCTTTGACTTTTGATAATTTGATTATAATATTTCTCAATGTGATCTTCTTTGGATTGATCCTATTTGCGGACTTTTGAACTTCATGAATTTGGATGTTCATGTCTTTCCCAAGATTTGGGATGTTTTCTGCCATTATTTCTTTTAATAATCATTTTGAGCCTTTGTCTGTCTCATCTCCTTCTGGACTTCCAGAACACATAATTTGGTTCACTTCATGATATGTCATAATTCCTGTAGGCTTCTTTATTCTTTGTCATTCCTTTTTTTCTTATCAGACTGGCTAGTTTCAAGTGATCTCTCTCAAATTCACAGTTTAAATTTTAAATTTTCATTCGTTGTATTTTTGAGCTCCAGAATTTCTGTGTTTTATACTTTCTGTTTCTCTGTTGAACTTCTCATTTTGTTCATTTCTGATTTTCTGGATTTTGTTTTATTGTCTATCTGTGTTCTCTTATATCTCACTGATTTTACTTCCTTAGATTGATTATTTGGAATTCTTTGCAAGGCAATTCATAGATCTTTATTCATTTGAGCCCAGTTACTGGAAAACTATTTTGTTCCTCTAGTGGTGTCATGTTTTCTTGATTTTTCATGTTTCTTGAGGTTTGGGATTGCTACTTTGCATTTGGAAAAGATCACCTCCTCCAGTCTGTACTGCATGGCTGAAGGAGAAAAATACATTCACCATTCAACCTGGCTAGTTACCCTGGGTATTCCATAGACCTTTTTATGGATGTTCCCATTCCATTCCTTTTGTTCCCTCTTGAAAGAGAAAAATCTTAGGATTGTATTACTTCTCTCAATCCTGTACAGCCAGGCTGAATGTTGAGAGCCTCCCATTTATTTGCCAAAGGGTACCCTAACATCTTAAAAGTTAAGAACCTTTTTTCAATCTAACAGAGTTGAACCAACTTTCTGGGATGTACTGCCTTGGGGGTAGGAGTAATGTGGGTAAAGTGAAACTGTTTTTCTTACTCTCTTAAATTCATCGATTCTCAGTTTTTTTTTTTTCTCCAAGGGGGTGCTGGCACCTGACTGCTGGACTCCTGGGCTCCCACAAAGGTACTTATGTTCACGGATGTTTTTGGGGAGGGTTGGTATAAGGGCTAAAATATCTCTCTACCATCTTTGTGACATCACTTCAGCCAGAACTTCTTGATATGATCTTTTAAATGGTTTCAGAGCTCTCATCCAATTACTTTAAAGGGGATTAATATTTATTCCCTAAAGCAGTTTTGACAGAAAGTTCTCCTAATGACAATGTTGTCAGGGTAATAATAATAGCAGGAAAAAGTACTTAAGGAATAATTAATAAATTATTTTTTAAATGCTTACTCACTTTCTGTTTTAAATAGTCAAGTGTGTCATGATGGAGAAGGAAGATATGTCCTTGAAGAAGTCCTGTACTGTGGTTTGAATGCCTGACTCTCCTCCAAAATTTACATTGGAATTTAATCCCCAATGTGATAGTATAAAGAGGTGGGGCCTTTAGGAAGGAACTAAATTTTGAGGGCAGAGCCCTCATGAGTAAGAGTAGCAACTGATATGGTTTGGCTGTGTCCCCATCCAAATCTCATCTTGAATTGAAGCTCCCATAATCTACCTGTTGTGGGAGGGACCCAATGGGAGGTAATTGAATCATGGGGGTGGGTTTCTCCTATGCCATTCTCATGATGGTTTTATAAATGGCAGTTCCCCCGAACACTCTCTTGCCTGCCATCATGGAAGACATGCCTTTGCTCCTCCTTTGCCTTCTGCCATGATTGTGAGGCCTCCCCAGCCATGTGAAACTGTAAGTCCATTCAACCTCTTTTTCTTTATAAATTACCCATTCTCAGGTATTTCTTCATAGCAGTATGAGAACAGATTAATACAGCAACCTTATAAAAGGGATGGAGGAAACTATTTAGCTCTCTTTTTATGTCCTTCTGCCTTTTGCCACATGAGGATATAGCCTGGATTCCCACTTTCTGCCATGTGTGGATAGAATAAGAAAGCCCTCACCAGCTACTGAATGTCAGCACCTTGATCTTGAACTTTCTAGCCTCCAAAATCTGAGGAAAAAAAATTTTTAATACCCTGACTTGAAACTCATGTGAAAAATAAATTACCCAGTCTAAAGTATTTGGTTATAGCAGCACTAGCAGATTAAGACATTTTGGATCCAGGAGTTAAAGATGGATCCAATTTTTCTTCACTGATTTTCTTATGACTTTATAAAAAACTTGATCTACTCAGCTTTTATGAAAAGTAGATACCATATCAATATTGAGAAAAAAGGTAGAATCAGAAGAGTCCTAGGAAGGATGGGTGGGAAGAATAGATTTTTCTGGGAACAAATCCTAAGGAAAGATACTAATATTAATAGGTCCAAATTCAGATTAGTAGACCCAGCTATTTAAATACCTTTGTTGTAATAGTGGGGAAGGTAAATGGCAGTAATTACTGCAGTAATTCCTGCTCAGGCAGGAGTTGGAGAAACTTAACTGTTTCTGGAAAAGTGAATTGTAAAGATAAAAGGTTAGAATGTATAATCATCATTCTGTTTATATGCCTTGGGCTTAGTTGATTTACCTGAAGCTCTAATCACACTAGCTTGAGTTTAAATATAGGGAATATCAATAATGAATAATATGATAACTTTCACACTGTGGAATTCCTTCATTAGAGAAGGTGGCTCTATTATTGGGGCAGCAGAAATAGGGTAACAGAAAGCATAGAAGGTATGAGATTAGTTTGATTCCCAGGTAGGCCAGGGTCTTTTCAGGGAAGTGATGGGGTTATTTTCAGCACCATAGTTAGGACTTCTTTTTTTGTTGTTGTTGAGATGAAGTCTCGCTCTGTCACTCAGGCTGGAGTGAAATGGCATGATCTCGGCTCACTGCAACCTTCGCCTCCTGGGTTCAAGCGATTCTCCTGCCTCAGCCTCTTGAGTAGCTGGGATTACTGGCACCCACCACCATGCCCAGCTAATTTTTGTATTTTAAGTAAAGATGGAGTTTTATCATGTTGGCTGGGCTGGTCTTGAACTCCTGACCTCAGGTGATCCACCTCCCTCAGTCTCCCAAAATTCTGGGATTACAGGCTTGAGCCACTGTGCCTGGGCATAGTTAGGACTTCTAATTGACCTTTAAATTTTATCCTGGAAATTGAGTGTGAGGGTATGGAGGAAGCCCTATGGATTCTAGCAACAAGATGCCAGATACTTTTCTTTCATGATACCAAGTTATAGCTCACCCATAGATTCAGGCTTGTTGAATGCACTGTTTCTCAAAGTATGGTCCTTGGTCCAACTGCATCAGAATCTCCTAAGGGTATTCATTACAATAATAGAGTTCTTGATCTCGCCTCTTGAGTCCCTTTACAGTTGTCTTGAACTGAGGCAAAAGGAACAGGCCTTTGTATTCTTGTATTGAGCAATTTTTGAATAAGATTGAGGTGAGAGTGTGACCTTGGATTAGGCAATTTCCTTTAGCTAAAGACAATTGTAATCATCCACATCAGTAGTTAACATACCCCATAGCTGGAGGAATGAGTGCTTCTGTCTGAAGCAACCACTATAGTCCATCCCTTGCACTCGTTGAGTATACTTGTTTCAATCAGCAAGTTCATCTCATTGGTAAAATCTGCCTGGGATTCTGAGTGGTCTGTGTTCTGGAGAAACTTTTGAGAGGAAGGTAGTAAGATAAATTATAGTCCCAGTTACTGAAACTACTCTTGAGAATGCAGTGAGTACTCATTTTCTCCCTCCTCTATCATCTACTCTAGATTCCTCTTATTTTGGCTAGTATCTTTGCTGGTCTAGGAGGATTGCTTGTTTGAATAAACCAAACCCTTATCCCAAAGGGGTGTGAGTCTCTGGTAAGTATGTTTTTCTTAGACTGTGGTTGTTGCACTTATTCATTTACCAACGAAATTGGGAAGGCAAATACCAACAGAGACCCTGATAGATCACCTGGGTGCCAGATGTATTCCTTCCTGTGGCAATTGTGTAATAGCATCCTTGCCTCTTCCTGAGGATCAGGGTTGATTGCAACTGCAGATATGGTCATTCTTTTCCTTGTAACCTGTTATCTGTGGTGAGGAAACTGAAATAACGACTGAGCATCAGCCATTCCTTAAAGTTCAATAGGACTTTTACTGTGTCCTCTATTGGAAGTTTTCTATTCTGGGAAACCATGTCCTTTAGAATTACAGACCTTAAAGTTGTAGGTCAAGAAGTGATGCTACTTCGACTTCTATCCTTTGGTTCCTAGATCTGTGTATTCTACTTAGTGAGGATGCAGTACCATACAATAGGGATTAATTTAGGATGTATTTTGCCCTATAAAGAATGGTGCCTCTAAGCATTGCATCTTCAAGCTGATATCTCAGTTTCATCTTAAAAAAGCTCCTTTACCACTCTCTCAGGCTGATAACCATTGAGTAACATGGAAGTGCCAGTAGATCTCATCATTATGTGCCCACTGCTATATCTCCTCTGCTTCAAAGTGAGTTCACTAGTCTGAGGCAGTATTTTGCAGAAAACCATATTGCTGGTTCTTAAACTCTATAAGCCAGCATATAGTGGGGTTGGCTGAGGTTTTGCTGGCATGATAGGCAAATTCATACCTAATTATGGTCATTTCCATTTAAGATTGCCATAGTTTGAATGTTTATTCCCCCAAAAATCTCGTGTTGAAATTTGGTCCCCAATGTTGGAGGTGGTGCCCAGTGGGAAGTGTTTTGGTTATAGGAGTGGACCCTTCATGAATAGACTAAATGCCCTCTCTGTAAAGGGTGAGTTCTCACTCTGTTAGTTCCCACAAGAGCTGGTTGTTAAAAAGAACCTGGCATTTCCCCTTTCACTCTCTCTTGCTTCTTTTTTGCCATGTGATCTCTGTATACTTTGGCTCCCCTCACTTTCTGCCATGACAGGAGGCAGCCTGGTGCTGGCATTATGCTTCTGGCATTATGCTTCTGGCATTATGTTTCTTGTATAGCCTAAATAGCCATTAACAAAAATCCCCCACCACTTTAAACAAAAAATAAATTACCCTGCCTCATGTATTCCTTTATAGCAATACTGAATGGACTAAGACAGAAAATTGGCACTGAGAAGTGGGGCGTTGCTATAAAGATACCTGAAAATATGAAAGACACATTGGAACTGGGTAATGGACAGATGTTTTAAGAGTCTAGAGGACTCAGAAGAAGACGGGAATATGAAGGAAAGTTTGGAACTTTTTAGAAACTGGTTATGACCATGTGGTCACTGGTTGTAATCAAAATGTTGATAGAATATAGGCAGTAAACTCCATGCCGAGGAAGTCTCAGATGAAAATGAGAAAATAATTGAGAACTAGAGCAAAGGTCACTCATGTTACACCTTAACAAAGACCTTGATTGCCTTGTGTCTGTGACCTAGGGCTTTGTGGAAAGCTGAAATTAAGACTGATGACCAGGATTATCTGGTGGAAGAAATTTTTAAGCAGTAAAGCATTCAAGAGGTGGCATGGCTGCTTTTAAGAGCTTAGAATCAGATACAGATGCTGCAGCAGAGGAACAATCTAAAGGTGGAATTTATAATTTAAAAGGAAGCAGAGTGTAAGTATTTGGAAAATTCACAACCTGGATGTATTAGAGAAGGAAAGAGCATTTTCAGGAGAGAGGAATCTAAGAGTGTTATGGAGCAACCACTTGTGGAATAGATTAACATGACTAAAAGGAAGCAAGGTGCAAATAGTCAGAATAATGGGAAAAAAGGCCTTGAAAACATTTCAGAGATCTTATGAGGCAGCATCTCCCCTCATAGGCCCAGAGGCACAGGAGAACAGAATCGTTTCAGGGGAACAGCCCACAGTACCACTGCCCTGAGCCACCTTGGGATGCTGCTTCCTGCATCCCAGCTGCTGCACCACCAGCCAAGGCTCAAATGGCCAAAAATACTGCTCAGTTCACTGCTCTGAAGGGCCTAAGCCACAAGCCTTTGCAGCATCTGCATGATATTAAGACTGCAGGGGTGAAGGATGCAAAAGCCATGGAGGCTTGGCAGCTTCCACCTAGATTTCAGGAATATATTGAGTACCCAGGCAGAAATCTGATGCAGGGGTGAAGACATTGCAGAGAGCCTCTATGATGGCAGTGCCTAGTGGAGTCATGGGAGTACAGGTGCCACCCTCCAGACCCTAGAATTATAGAGCCACTGGCTGTCTGCAGCCTCAGCCTGGAAAAGCTGCAGGCATTGGACTCCAACCCATTACAACAGTCACATGTTGGGGCTGCTGAAGGTCTTGGGAGCCCACTCTGGTGCCAGTGTGCCTAGAATGTTGGACATGAAGTCAAAGGAGATTATTTTGAAGATTTAAGATTTAATGTCTATTCTGCTGTGTTTTGGGTTGCATGAGGCCAGTCCCACTTTCTTTAGGTCTATTTCTTCCTTTTGGAATGGGAAAGTTTACCCAATGCCTGAACCACAATTGCGCCTTGGAAGTAAATAACTTGACTTTGATTTTACAAACTCACAGCTTTAAGAAAGTTGCCTTGAGTCTCAGATGAGACTTTGGAATTTAAGTTTGTGCCAAAACAAATTAATACTCTTGGGACTATTGGGAGAGGATAATGGTATTTTGCAATGTGAGAAGGATATGAAATTTTGGGGGCCAGGGGTAGAATGCTGTCAGTTTGAATGCTTGTATCCCCCACACCTTGTGTTAAAATTTTATCCCCAATGTTTGAAGTGGTGCCTAGTGGGAAGTGTTTGCATCATGGAGGCAAATCCCTCATAAATAGACTAATGTCCTCCCTGGTGGAGGGGAGGTGAGTGATTTCGCACTGTATTGGTTCCTGTGAAACCTGGTTGTTAAAAAGAGCCTGGAACCTTCCCTCTCACTCTCTATTGCTTCCTCTCTTGCCATGTGATCTCTGCATACCTCGGCTCCGCTTCACCTTCTGCCCAGAGTGGAAGCAGCCTGAGGCCCTCACCAGAAGCAGCTGCTTGTGTCATTTTTCTTGCAGAGCCTGAAGAACTGTAAGCCAAATAACCCTCTTTTCTTTATAAATTACCCAGCCTCAGATATTCTTTATAGCAACATTAAACAGACTGAAACAAACATAAATTGCTGCTCCTTAGAGTATAAAGAGTCCAGTTTAATCAACTTGCAATCAAGAGGTTGGTCAGTCTCTGTAAGAGATGGTGCCATATCAGGGCTTCAATGTTGGGTTCTGTTTCTCACAGGAGAGACATTTAGCAATGCCTGTAGCTAGATCAAGCCTTGATGAAAGAGAAATAATGATACTGAGCTTGTGGTCTCCATTATCTCCATTCCTTTGACAATGGCAGTAGGGTAGCTGACGATAGAGTCTGGCTGATGTCAGCTGGTTGACTTATTTGGTCTACTTAATTGTTATCTGTTTTCCATTGTTGTGTACTTGATTGGAGGCACTCTGGTGGACATTTCTATGAACTACAATGATTATCACACTTTTGTGCCCACTTTTATAGATTCTTCTAGACTTCTCTCTGATACTCAAATATTTTTCTTTCTAGGTCCCTGATCAACCAGTCAAGCCATTCACCACTGCTCGTGAGTTCATTTATATTCTTTCCTTGACCACATTTCTTTCAACAAAATGACTGACTAGGCACATTCCCAAAGTCTACTTATTGAGAGATGATCCATCACTGCTATCTTTAAGGCCATCCCTGAGTGGGGTTATAATGCAGCAGCTTAGCTGTACATCTATGGCGTGCACACACATACTAAGAAGACCCATTTGTGAACCAAGCTCAGTATTTTTCCTTCTCTATAAAGAAAAAGCTGATCATATAGGCTCCTTCTCCAACTTCACCCCAGGAACAGGTGTGAGCTGATGGAGAGGCACAAATAAAAGTGGGGATGACCTGAAAGTCTGAATCACTTGCTTGCACAGCTTACTTGCACCCTCTAATCTCATTCATGCCAGTTCTAATGACATGTTCTCTCTAAAGATATATTGTTATTGCATTAACCTATAACTTGGTAAATCTAACTGTGTACAACTTACGACGGGCAGTTCTAGGACCATGATCTCTTGATTTCTTAAGATGAGATACTACATATCTACTAGGTCCAGTAACATGCCAGATGTTGTTGAAAGGTGTATACTTCTTTGCTGCAGGTGTCATGGTCTTGTACCAGATCCCTAGAGGGTCTATATTGTGATTCTTCTGCTGGATCTTGCCATAAGATTCACATAGCATTTTTTTCTCATTATAGATACCTCTAGTGCCATAGGCTCTGAGATGAATTGTGTTTCATGTAGCAGGACTGTTTTTACCACAGCCTAGGCCTGATGCTTAACTATTTCTTGCTCTGAGTCCAATTCAAAGTTGTTTACTTCTGTGTCAGAAGCACAAATCAGTCAGATGGGTCAGAACGGTACTCCCAAGTGTCAAATATGCTGTCTTCAGAACATGTAGAGCCCTGACAGATGATTAAACATTTGTGTATCACTTGCCTGATGATGAAAATTCTGAGGTGTAATAATTTTTCCTTTATTCTTGAAGCATGTCTCATATCAGTGGACCCCTGGAAACTTCATGGGTGTGGTGGGCCCCTAAATCTTTGTAGTTTATCTTCTTCATTCTGGAGTGAATATTTCTTACCAAGGGATCAATCATACATGCCACTTCTTGCTCATCTGATTCAATTATTCTGATCTCATGAATATAATGCACCGATCAGTTCTGTGGAATGTTCATATGGTCCAGGTCTGTTTGAATTACATTGTGATGGAAGATGGGAGAGTTTACATAGCCCTTGGGCAGTAACTTAATGTAAATTGTTATTCATCTCATGAGAATGCAGAGTGCCTCTGATACTCCTTTTTGATAGGAATGGAAAAGATTGCATTTGCCAAATCAAAGGTGACTATGCTAATACTCTGTAGCAGAAATACCACATTTGGCAAAGCAACTGCAATTAGGGCTATGACTTGTTGGGTTTGCGTTAGATTGCTGTCATTTGCTGGCATCCAATGTTATAACCTTGGTTCAGGCAACTCCCTTTGGCTGAAGGAATGCCTGGAGTTTTCAGCTGTGAGTTTTCAACAGTCAATACTACCAGCAGCTGGAAGAAAGAATGCATTGGTCTTGTAGGTGGGATCTGGGCAATATA
This sequence comes from Hylobates moloch, assembly GCF_009828535.3. Lineage (NCBI taxonomy): Eukaryota > Metazoa > Chordata > Mammalia > Primates > Hylobatidae > Hylobates > Hylobates moloch. The sequence continues at coordinate 73,170,582 of NW_026652286.1, read as the reverse complement.
CCACAGCATATGCTACAAATGTGTTCTTTTAATAATTCTTGTGCATAATTAAGTTTGAGTACTCTCTTTAGGGAGGATGCCCCATATTCCTCAGCTGGGAATTTAAATATTTTTACTTTGGATCACAAGCAAACATCTAGTTTTGGTTTATATTCTTCTTTCGGTTTATTTTAGCCATTACTTTATGTCTCAGTGTTTTTAAAATGTATTAAATTGTCTTTTTAGAACTATTTTGTTTCAAACATCAGTCATAGTTTTATTCACTAGAATTGTGTAGGGGTTAAAAGTGAGTACAATTGTAATAGACAAATTGTTTTTTTCTATTTTCAGAAGACATATTGTGATTCTTACCCTTCACACACACACACACACACACACACACACACACACACACACACACACCCATAAATAGAAATGCTTCATATACCTTCCCACCACACGTACATGTCATTGCTTTTCCAAACCACATCTAGTCTAGATAAAACAAAGTGAAAGGATTTAAAAGAGCTGCAAGACCTTTTCCTGGTTGTAGACAGCTATGATTACATGTAATAGTACAGATTTAGTTACTGTCAGCCAGCTTTTGTGAAAGGGGCCACTCAGCATAGCACAGCGGTTACAAGCATGTCTATCAAATCCAGATTTCCTGGAGTATGACCACCAACTACAACTCCACCTTTTTCTCTCTATTATACCCCAAAGAGCTTTCCTGAAGGCAAGTAAGCAAACAACAAGAAGAGATTATTTTGAATTAACTTTGAGTCATCTTTAAGTATAACGATAATCAACTATTTAAAAATATTAACTATTTCCAAATTTCTTAAATTATTAGTAGTAATCCATTAATTGTGACACCTGGTCTGAACATACCAAAGTGAGGAAATACTGAATTTGAAAAAGCAAACTAACACAGGAACAGATAACTAAACACTACGTGTTCTCACTTATAAGTGGGAGTTGAGCAATGAGAACACATGGACACAGGGAGGGGATCAACACAAACCAGGGCCTTTCATGGGGTGGAGGGCAATGGGAGGGAGAGCATTAGGACAAATAACTAATGCACACGGGGCTTAATACCTAGATGATGGGTTGATGGGTGCAGCAAACCACCATGGCACAGGTATACCTATGGAACAAACCTGCATATTCTGCACATGTATCCCAGAACTTAAAATAAATAAAAAAAACGAAAACGACTGCTTTAGTTCACTAAACTCTTCAAATTTGGCTTTGTATCAGAATCATCTGGTGTATCAAAATAATCCTGAATCTATGTCCCTTTCTTTTTCATGAAATCAAGATGTAGAATAGGTCCATCAGCTCCAAAATTTCCCCATGTCCCTCTGAGGTCAACTGCTCTCCACCTGTCTAGATCCTGGCAGACACTGACTTCTTGTCTGTCCCTCTTTTTTATCTGTTTTGTCTCTCCCTAGGTTGTCATATAAAAGAAATCACGAATACACAGACTTTCAAGCCTGGTTTCTCTCACTTAACAAAATACGTTTGAGATTCATCCATGTTATTGCACGTATCAGTAGTTCATTTTTTTTTATTGCTGAGTAGAATTCCATTCCATGAATGGACCCCAGTTTATTCACCAGTTGAAGGATAATTGAGTTGTTTCTAGTTTTTGGTGATTAGGAATAAAGGTAATATAAGTATTTGTGTATGGAATTTTCATGAAAATATGTTTTAATTTACTTGGATAAGTGCCTAGGGATGGAATTGCTGGGTTATATGGTAAAGGTATACTTAATTTTTAGATTTTTTAAATTAATTTTTTTTGCACACAAAACAATAAACATTTTCTAAAAATACATACAAACAAAAAGATGCATATCAAACATATTAGGAAAGTTGCACATGGGAAGACGGGGAATAGAAATGGGGGGTGGGAATTAAAATAAATGAGAGAGGGACTTTGTATGGATCAATGATAATAACTCAATCCTCTATTTGACAAAGAAGAAGGAGAAGGAAGAGGAAGAAAAAGAAAGTGGGATAAAGGATCAGAAAGGGAGGAAAATAGAAAAAATTAGAGTATGACTCCAGGGTAGACCTGTTTTGTTGTTGCGGGGTTGGTTGGTTGGTTTGTCTGTCGTATTTTTCATATGTTTCGCTATGAAGGTATACTTAATTTTATAAGAAACTGCCCAACTACTTTCCAAAGTGGCTATACCATTTTGCACACTGCCCCTGGCTTCAGCAATGAGTGAGAGTTCTAGTTGTCATGTACTTTGCCATCACTTGGTAGTGTGTTTTAATTGTACCAATTCTAATAGTTGTGTAGTGGTATCTCAGTATGGCTTTCACTTGCATTCTTCTTACAGATAAGGATGTCTCACTGAACAATTTGGTTTGAGAACCTGACTCTAAATCTTTGTTCTGCCACTTTCTACTTGAATCACGTTAAATAGGTTACTTAATCTCTCTGAGCTTTAGTTTTTTCAAATAGACAAAAATTCTGTCTAATGCTTCAGTAGATATTGCCTGGGCCTTGGTGTCTGTACTGTCCCTGTACCTCCCCATTTCTATCAGATTCAAAGGACTGATATGCAGTTAAATGCAAGAAGGTATGTATAAGACTAAGTGTTCTGGCATAGAACATAAATATGGGTATATATGAGCCTTCTGAACCAATTTGGTTGTTCTCAAAATCCCATATTTAAAAAAATACCTTCAGATACTGTAAAATACATCCGGATCCATGTAGACCCAATCAGCCATTTGGTCATGTCCTGACAAGTTTTCCAGGCCGCCAGTTACGCAGGCATGTATTGCCCAATAGACTTCCAGTTTCAAGTGTAAGAGAAAGCACTGGCAGACAATATAAGTCAGTTTATGTCATACCTGGAGCATTACACATTCTGTTTTTGTCTTGCTGGGTAGTGAAAGATACATTAATGGTACCAATTACCAAGTGTAAATTTGATTTACAGCTCTTTGTTACTTTCTCTGGCAGTCACCATGCAATAGGAAAATCCATACACAGCAAACTAAAGACAATTTAGACTGAAATGGTTCTTTGCAATTTAGGCATCTAATTAGGGGTTTTAAAGCTTAATTAAAATGTCAAATCATTTGTCTTTATTTCTGAAACAATGCTATTGTAGATGGTTCAATTATGTAAAATAAAACATATATATTTCTTTTTCTGATGTTATACCATCATTCACACATAAGAGCACAGCCTCATAAAATGTATTTGAGAGGAAAGAACAAAATTGAAATGTAGAGCCATTAAATGTGGTATTGAAGAACTTCTGGTCTGTGAAGTTGTTTTTCTCTCCTTTGTTTCATGATCCTTGCAACACATAGATTTTTCCTCCAAAAATGTAAATGATGAGAAAAAAGATTTTAAGTATAGTACCTGCAATTCTATCCAAACTGGGCATAGACGCACAAATAAAAACTGGAATGAAACTTCTCATCAATCTTCAGTTATTTAGCACTAGGAAAGAAACTGCATTGCTTATTTCTGAATAATCAGAAACTTCCTTCAGGTGCACAAATGTGCTTTCTAATTCTTAAGTAATGATATAAAAGATTTTCCATTTCTCTAAAAAGAGATTTATTGTAAGGTATTGGCTCATGCCATGATGGAGGCTGAGAAGTTCCACAATTTGCCATCTGCAGGCTGGAGACCCAGGAAGGTCAGGGATGTAATTTCAAGACCTGAGAGCTGAAGAGAGTGTAGTGTAGATTCCAGTCTGAGTTCAAAGACTTGACAACCAGGAGTGACCAGGGCAGAAAAACATTGACAACTCAGCTGAGATAGTCAGACTGAGGGTGAATTCAATACTTCTCTGCCTTTTAGTTCCATTTAGGCACTCAGAGAATTAGATAATGTTCATCCATATGGGGTGGTTTTACTCAGTTCATCAATTCAAATGTAATTATTTCTGTAAACATCCATACACACATACTCAGAAATGGTGTTTAATCAGCCCTTTGTGCATCCTGTGACCTAGTGAAGTTGACACATACAATTAACCATCACGGCCTCCTGCTAGCATAGCCCCTGTACGCCCCTGTCAGATTCAAAGTTCATCTCTCCTTTTCCACATGTTCTAGGGAGTTTGAACTGCAACCCTTTCTTCTCAAAGCTGCCTTGATTTTGTAAAGTGTCTTTTGCAAAAATAGACTGTCAAATATGTAAAAAAAAATTCCATAAGAATAAATATTTGGGTTGTAAAAATCTTGCTATTTTATTAAACTGAGACATATTGGAAGATCTGTGGTATCCGAATGTTCTTGAATTTGGTGGGTTACATGATAAATGATCACATTACATTAGACATGTACAAGACTGAAGTAGCAGATACCAGATGACAGCTTACACTGGAAAAAAGCTGGACCCATTCAGGCGTGAGGGCTGTGTACTGAGATCATTTTGATTATATCAGTGTGGCCACACCTGAGCTCCCAGGATATCCACCCTCAACCCTGCTGATTTAGGTATATCATGGGCTAATGGAGCATTAATATAAAGAAAATGCTTTGTAAACATTTCTTTTTTTTATCTGTATTTTTATTGTTGTATTGTTATTTTATTTTTTTCCCAATTTTTTTTTATTATTATTATACTTAAAGTTTTAGGGTACCTGTGCACAATGTGCAGGTTTGTTACATATGTATCCATGTGCCATGTTGGTGTGCTGCACCCATTAACTCGTCATTTAGCATTAGGTATATCTCCTAATGCTGTCCCTCCCCCCTCCCCCCACCCCACAACAGTCACCAGAGTGTGATGTTCCCCTTCCTGTGTCCGTGTGTTCTCATTGTTCAATTCCCACCTATGAGTGTGAACATGCGGTGTTTGGTTTTTTTGTCCTTGCGATTTTTTACTGAGAATGATGGTTTCCAGTTTCATCCAGGTCCCTACAAAGGACATGAACTCATCCTTTTTTATGGCTGCATAGTATTCCATGGTGTATATGTGCCACATTTTCTTAATCCAGTCTATCATCGTTGGGCATTTGGGTTGGTTCCAAGTCTTTGCTATTGTGAATAGTGCTGCAATAAACATACGTGTGCATGTGTCTTTATAGCAGCATGATTTATAGTCCTTTGGGTATATACCCAGTAATGGGATGGCTGGGTCAAATGGTATTTCTAGTTCAAGATCCCTGAGGAATCGCCACACTGACTTCCACAATGGTTGAACTAGTTTATAGTGTCACCAACAGTGTAAAAGTGTTCTATTAGATGATGTTGCTATTAGAATTTAGGAATGGTACAGAAAACATCTATGAATTGTGGAAGTTAGATTCGATGGGAATAATAAACAGGAATACCAGAACTTGAGACTAATGCCATCTTAATGCTGTGGAAGAGACCAGTTCCTACAAAGGAACATTTCATTGTCCTCAGATAATGAAAGGGATCACAGCCTAAGGTTGTGTTGATTTGCCTTCAGTAGATATTGCCTGAGCCTTGGTGTTTGTACTGCATGAAGTACCTAGGGGAGAGCTCAAAGTAAAACATAATTTCTTTACCTTCTCACTTCTAAGGAACCCTGCAAATGGGCCCTTTGTGTGACAGTGGATCCTGTGGTGAGTCACTTAGAGTTCTTTTTCAGAACTGAACCCCTAACTTTTCCAGCTTCTGGGATTATTGGTGGCAGATATTTCTCATCTGGCTCCTCTCTGAGAATTGGCCTCAGTGTAATAGAGTATCTTCATCCAAGATCACAGCCTCTCTGTGGGAACTACCTGTGTGCAAAGACTGATAAAAGAAAAAGTGCAAAGTCCCATTGTTTTTTCTCCATTCAGGACAACTGCGAGGGATCATTCCAATGACAGAGTGCCCCATAGGATTGGTAGAGGTTATAAAATCTGAGGGTTAGTATATTTTGTTAAAGAATGGAGGTTTAAATAAGAATACCAACCTTACTAGATATGATAAGGCCTTAAACTAGTCCATCTGTTGGACATAGAAAACTATTTCAGAATAACAATATGTAACTACTTTTCAGTACTTATGATTGCTTCATATGTATTAGCTCAATCTCATGAGATTCCTATAAGATGTGTACTTACAGTTGAGGATTAAACGATTCCAGATTCATTGTGTTTATGTTCTTATCTTTGGTTGTATTTTTCCTTTGTTATCAAAAGCTTTTTAATGAGAAACTTAGAATTGAGTTACTTTTTCTATTAATAAAATAAGTGTCAATTTACACTGATGGTTTTGCAAGCACTCATAGTTATAAAGCTAGAAAGTAATAGAATCACAATAAAATGATATGTGGGCTATTGAGGGAAAATTCCCATGACTTGGTTACTCTTTTGCCAGAGTCTGAAATGGATGTGTCCCTGCTGCTTCTCCAGGGCTGGCCTAGCTAAGTGCCCTAGGTTTAATCTTACTCCAGTGAATTATGCCAGACACTACTGTATGTATTCTTTGTTAAGAAAGACACTTGAAGTTTTTCTTGAGATATTCCTTCAAATGAAAATTTATTGAATTCAGAATTTTTTGGTTGTGGGTGTTTGGTGAACAATTACCTTCTCTCATTGTCTTCCTTCTTCTCCTCCCTTATCCTCATGTTCTGTGTTCACCTCCTTCTCTCCCTGTTTTTAGTAGTATTTTCCTCATCTTGGACTCCTGTTTATCTTTTCTGATTTTTTCTACCTTTTTTTTAATCTGCTTTGATTCTCCATTCATTTATTCATTCACTTCATTAACAACATCACTGTCCTCTAAGTCAATCAGAAAAGAAGCTCCAGAATCATTGCCGACTCCTTTTTCTCCTTTATACTAGTAGAAAAGACTTTGGGATCAGATCTGGATTCAGATTCCAGTTCCAATCCTTCTACTGATCCTGATTGCAAGTGCTTTATTAAAGATAGAGTTGGAGAGGTAGATCTAATGTGGCCTCCTGCTGTCTTAAATATCCAAGCAAAGACTCTACATTTTAGTTTGTAAATAGAACTAATTTTATGGTTATAAAAGCCTAAACTTTTATTTTAAAATTTATCTTATTTTTATCAGACTCTGTGCTCTTTGAGGATATAGTCTGTGTCTTATTTATTTTGTGTGATTGTATCTCTAGTGCATAAGATAGACCTTTAATAAATATTTACTGAATGAAAGTAGTAGGCTGGGTGCAGTGGCTCAAGCCTTTAATCTCAGCGCTCTGGGAGGCCAAGGTGAGTGGATCTCTTGAGGCTGGGAGTTTGGAACCAGTCTGGCCAACATGGCATAACCCCATCGCTATTAAAAATACAAAAATCAGCCGGGTGTGGTGGCACATGCCTTTAATCCCAGCTACTCGGGAGGCTGAGGCATGTGAATCGCTTGAACCTAGGAGGCGGAGGTTGCAGTGAGCCAAGATTGTGCCACTGCATTCCAGCCTGGGTGACAATGTGAGATTTTGTTAAAAAAAAGAAAGGCAGGGAGAGAGGGAAGACAGTGGGCATAAATTATTTTATTAGAGAAGTTTGATTCTGAATGGAAGAATAAAAGGTAATGCTGCTGTCATTGTGTTGATGGTGGTGGCAGAACTTTTATGAAATAGAGAGGTTTACATACGTTTGAAACCTGTAGGGAAATTGCTTAAATACACATAAAAATGAGATTGATGATAGAAAGGAGAGTGAGAAAAAAGTACCAAGTGAGTTCCTAGAAAAGGTGAGCTGGAATGGAGTCAGGGACACAGGTGGGGTTAGTCTTGAAAATGAATAGGTGTATGTCTTCTGTGAAAAGAAGAAAGTTTTTTTTTGTTTTTTTTTCCATGTTTTATCTATTTTATTCTTTCTTTTTTATCTATTTATCTATTTTGTTCTTTTTAAATTATACTTTAAGTTTTAGGGTACATGTGCACAACGTGCAGATTTGTTACATATGTATGCATGTGCCATGTTGGTGTGCTGCACCCATTAACTCGTCATTTACATTAGGTATATCTCCTAATGCTATCCCTCCCCCCTCCCCCCACCCCACAACAGGCCCTGGGGTGTGATGTTCCCCTTCCTGTGTCCATGTGTTCTCACTGTTCAATTCCCACCTATGAGTGAGAACATACGGTGTTTGGTTTTCTGTCTTTGCGATAGTTTGCTGAGAATGATGGTTTCCAGCTTCATCCATGTCCCTACAAAGGACATGAACTCATCCTTTTTTATGGCTGCATAGTATTCCATGGTGTATATGTGCCACATTTTCTTAATCCAGTCTATCATTGTCGGACATTTGGGTTGGTTCTAAGTCTTTGCTATTGTGAATAGTGCCGCAATAAACATACGTGTGCATGTGTCTTTATAGTAGCATGATTTATAATCCTTTGGGTATATACCCAGTCATGGGGTGGCTGGGACAAATGGTATTTCTAGTTCAAGATCCCTGAGGAATCGCCACACTGACTTCCACAATGGTTGAACTAGTTTACAGTCCCACCAACAGTGTAAAAGTGTTCCTATTTCTCCACATCCTCTCCAGCACCTGTTGTTTCCTGACTTTTTAATGATGGCCATTCTAACTGGTGTGAGATGGTATCTCATTGTGCTTTTGATTTCCATTTCTCTGATGGCCAGTGATGATGAGCATTTTTTCATCTGTCTTTTGGCTGCATAAATGTCTTCTTTTGAGAAGTGTCTGTTCATATCCTTCACCCACTTGTTGATGGGGTTGTTGGTTTTTTTCATGTAAATTTGTTTGAGTGAAAAGAAGGAAGTTTAAGTTAAGTTAAAGTAGAAAGAAATCATTAAAGTGTATGTGTGTATATGTGGAGAAGGGCGTTAAAAGTTAGATAATTTGGTATCAAATGGCCTTGGCAAGTGGTTCTTACGATCACTTGGGGATATTAAAAAAAAATACCGCTATATAGATTCCAGGTCAGGCCAAATTAAACCAGAGTCTCTAGGAGTGTAGCCCACATCCTAGTGTTTTTAAATGCTGCCAAGATGGGTCTACTGTGCTGCCACAGTTGAAAGTGACTGGCCCTTATCTTCTCAGCAACATGGCAGCAATGTTTCTTGCTTTGAGCAAAGGAAGTAGCGTGAGAATAAAACAAAGTTCAGAAGAGGGGTAATTTAAGTGGCTGGGAAAACTCTATGGAAAGTCAATAAACTACACTAAAAATGTTCTGAGGAGTCCAGGGGGCCCAGATGATATTAAGTAGTTTGACACACAGAGGATGTGGCAATCTGGTGTTCCCTAGCCATGCTTGGCAGTAAAGGAGTGGGGAAAATGAACATTAGGGTCATTCAAGGTAGAGAAGTGGCATTGTTAATAGTTCCTAAATCAGGCTGGGCATCAGAATCACCTGAGAAGCTTATGAAAAGTGCAAATTCAGGACCCCACCTCCAGTGAGCCTCTTTAATAGATGTGGGTTGACAATCTGTAGTTTTCACAAGCACCCCTGATTAGTGCGACAGCCAGTCCAAACTAGAGTTTGGGAACTGCTGACATAGAGGGCAGTCAGAATGTCCAGAAAGCAGGAGCAGATTCTGTGATTCTAGTAAAACCATGGCTGAAATAGCAGATGTTGAGATTTAACTAGATATGCAGACAAATAAAGTTAGAAGGATACAGAAGAATAAGAGACTGAAGAGGAGGTAAAGGGGTAAGTTACTTTGGGTCACAGATAAAGACTCTTGGCAGAAGGGAGGGGAGGAGTTAGAGATAATGAGGTGTTATGGCAAAAACAGTTTGTCAAGGCTGTGATCAGAAAGGGAAAATGCAAAATGTCTGATCTTGGATTTTCTCTCTCTTCCATTTCCTTGTTTCAGAACTGCTCCTGGCCTTCCTCTCCCTCTCTTTCCTCCAACCCCCACCACAGCCTGAGATAGAATAAAAAAATAAAGAAACTCAAGAAAACAGAGGAGGGCACCTTATTAGTTTGCTAGGGCTGCTATAATAAATACCACAGACTCAATAGTTTAAACAACAGAAATTTACTTCCTCACGGTTCTGAAAGCTGGAAGTCCAAGGTCAAGGTGTCAGCAGGGCTGGTTTCCTCTAAGACCTCTCTCCTTTTATTGTCAATGGCTGTGTTCTCCTTGTGTCTTCCTATGGTCTTCTCTCTGTGTATGTTGTCCTGTTCTAATCTCTTCTTATAAGGATACCTGTCGTATTAGATTTGGGCCCATCCATATGACCTCATTTTGCCTTAATTACTTCTTTAAAGGCCCTCTCTCCAAATATAGTCACATTTTGAGGTACTGGAGGTTAGAGCTTCAACATATGAATTTTGGGGGGACACTGTCAGCCCATAATAGGTATCAAAGCTAGGCATATGGCACTGAAATTCTGTAACAAAAGTAGGAAAAACATAAAAATGATTTTTCATCAGCTATTTAGAAATCAAGACAAATTCCCCAAACTTCATATAATTTAAACCTAGCTTAGAGATGTGGGAGCAGGTGCTAAATAAGCTTCTTTAAGCAGTTCTGCTATAATTACTAGTTCTTTTTTTTTTTTTTTTGATACGGAGTCTCATTCTGCTGCCCAGGCTGGAGTGCAGTGGTGCACTCTCGGCTCACTGCAACCTCTGCCTCCAGGTTCATGCAATTCTCCTGCCTCAGTCTCCCAAGTAGCTGGGATTAGAGGCCAATGCCACCTAATTTGACAGGGTTTCACCATGTTGGCCAGGGTGGTCTTGAACTCCTGGCCTCAGGTGATCCGACTGCCTTGGCCTCCCAAAGTGCTGGGATTACAGGCTTGAGCTACCATACCTGGCCACTAGTTTTTGATTTGAGGAACTAAGTCCTTCTCTAGCAGGCACTGCTCTCTGTGTGCCATGTCTGCTGACTTTATTAGGAATGAGGGGCCTGGCTTGATAACACAAACCAATTTCTTTTTTGAACCTGTGTGGGAAAATAAATTTGAGTCAGCAGACTTAAAAGGCTTAAAGCATAATATTTATTTATTCCATGTGATACTTATTCTATATTATATTTAGAATACAAATGAGAATAATAACAGAGAAATTATAACATGCCATTTATTGATCAGATATACTTACCAAAACTGCCTAATGATTAATATAAGAAAGGAAAAGAGATTTTTAGGAATCTTAGCTGTTAAGTGCTATTTTAATGACAGATTTGATATTAGTTATTCTCCTGCTTGTTTCCTGGATACTGAAGGGAGAAGAACATTTTCATTATCACCTTCCAGAGTTTATCTTAGAAGCCTCCTGGAACCACAGCTGTGTAGAGATTTGATGCAGGCTCAGAGGTGCCAAGGTTTTACCTTATAAGCTTCTTTTTTTCTAAACCCAACTCTATTGAAGTATAATTTGCATGCCATAAAATTCACTCATTTTAGATATGCAATTCAATAATTTTTGTAAATATACCAAGTTGTGCGCCATTATCCCAATGCAGTTTAAGAATATTTCCATCACCCTGTAACAACCTTCATGCCCTTTCACAGTTAATCCCTGTTCCTACTCCCAGCCCTAGTCAACAAACAATGAACCTGCTTTCTGTCTCTGCAGATTATCTAAAGGCATTTTTTACTTGTAAAAATTGTTTTCAGCTTTATTGAGGTATAATTGACAAATAAAAATTGCATATATTTAAGGGGTACAATGTGATATTTTTATATACACATACATTGTGAAATGATTACTATAATCAAGTGAATTACTATATCCATCACCTCACATAGTTATCTTTTTTTGTGTGCTGAGGCTACTTAAGTCTACTTTCTTAGCAAATTTCAAGTGTCTAACATTTGTTAAAGATAGTCACAGTGCTCCACACTAGACCACCAGAACTCATTCAACTTATAACCAAAAGTTTGTAGCCTTTGACCAACATTTCCGTACTTTCCCTCCAACCCTCCCCCCAGCCCCTGGTAACCACAATTCTACTCTGAATTTCTGTCAATTAGATTTTTTAGATTCCACGTATAAGTGATATCATGTTGTATCTATCTTTCTGTGTCTGGCTTATTTCACTTAGCATAATGTCATCTAGGTTCCTCCATGTTGTTGCAAATGGCAATATTTTCTTCTTTTTTAAGGTTGAATAATATTCCATTGTGTGTGTGTGTGCGTGTGTGTATGTGTGTATGAAAAGTTTTCTTTATCCATTGATAGATACTTAGGTTGATTCTATATCTTGGCTATTGTGAATGATGCTGCAGTGAACATGAGAGTGTTGGTATCTCCTCTTCAACATATAGATTTCATTTCCTTTGGATATATACTCAGCAGTGGAATTACTGGATTGTATGGTAGTTTTATTTTTAATTTTTTGAGGAACTTTTACACTGTTTTCCATGACTGCTGTACTAATTTACATTCCAATTAAAAGTGTACAAGGGTTTCCTTTTCTCTACAACCTTGGCAAAACTTGTTATCACTTGCTTCTTTGGTTATAGACATCCTAACAGGTATGAGGTGATATCTCATTATGGTTTTGATTTGAATTTCCCTGATGATGAGTGATGTTGAACATTTTTTCATGTACCTGTTGGCCATTTAAATGTCTTCTTTTGAGAAATGTCTTTACTTTTGCCTATTTCCTTTGCCCATTTTTAATCAGGTTATTTGTTTACTTGCCTTTGAGTTATTTGAGTTCCTAGTGTATTTTGAATATTAGCTCATCAGATGTATGGTTTGCCAATATTTTCTCTGATTCTTTAGCTTGCCTTTTCAGTCTGTTGACTGTTTCCTTTGCTATGAGGGAACTTTTCTGTGTGAAGTAAATTCCACTTGTTTATTTTTGCTTTAGTTGCCTGTGCTTTTGGGGTAATATCCAAAAAATTATTATCAAGGCCAATGTCATGAAATTTTCTCCTATGTTTTCTTCTAGGAGTTTTAGAGTTTCAGCTCTTATGTTTAAGTCTTTATTCCATTTTGTGCTAATTTTTGTACATGGTGTAATATACGCATTCAACTTCTTGAATATCCTATGAATACTCATTTCAACCAACGCCATTTATTGAAAAGAATATCCTTTCCCTGTTTTGTATTCTCAGTGCTTTTATCAAAGACTAGTTGACTGTATATGCATGGGTTTATTTCTGGCCTCTCTATTCCATTATATTGGTCTGTGTGTCTTTTTTTAATGTAAGCACCATACTAGTTTGATCTATAGCTTTGGGCCTAATGGCTTTTGTTGTTCTAAGGTCTTGTAGATGCACTCTGTAATGACTGAGGGCTAAATTATTCTAGAATTGTTGAGGCACGGTAGAAAATACACATGGTGCAAAGATATCGCCTATTCTAAATGTAAAATGTGCTTTCTACTAGGTTTCAGACAATTCTGCTGGGGCAGGACTGCTAGGCATCTTCTGGCAAGAAATGAAAACTTATCGTAGGAATAAAAGTGATTCTGGCTCATGATTCTCTGACCATCACAATTTCTGCTTCTCACATTTTCCTACTGCCTCAGTTCTCTCCTGCACTCATGTAAAACTGAATTACCTCGATTATTTGAATAACATAAGAGGGGTATCAAAATATAAAATTATGAGTAGTCTACATTCTACCCAACTTCCCTTGTCGCCTTCAAGTTATGTGCTGTGCAATTCAAAATTTTTATTTCCTGCGTAAGTATGAGTAAAATAAAATGTGAATATGATGGCCTTCTCCTCAAATCTCTTAAGCTATGTTCCTAGGTTAATTCTAGTTGTAATGGCTTTTAAAGTGAATTTGATCATCAGTTCAATTTAATAATATTTGAAAAAAATGTCTAATAGTCTACTTTATTCTGATCTATTCCTCCTACTGCTAAAGGTTAAGTCAGGAATTTACTTAACTGACTAGCTTGTCCATTGTTTTATAGATAATTATTACTTTGGCTACCCTTGATGTAGTCAAGACTGTCAGATAATATAAAGAAAGTCTGGCAAAGTCTACTTCTTAAAAGTGAATTATCACTTCTTATTTTTAAGAACTGACAAACTTTCATTATTGCTAACATTTATAAGGGGACAAATGAGTAGTCTAAGAAAATTCATTGTATTACTTTGGAAATGGAAGCTCATTATTTTTATTTCAGTAAGTTTACCAAATGGTCATCACATTTAAATATTTTTTTTCTAAGAGGGTGCTTTCTGCCTATGCCTTTGTATTCTCCACTGAAGGAAAAAGATGTAGTTTATTACAAGAATGATATGTGAAAAAGCTGAGGTAATGCTGTGGTTTGAAAGGACATGAGCTTTTCTTTACTGTATAATTGAAACATAAAATAGTAAACATGAATCATACATTTAATTGTATGCTGTCAAAATCAGACCGAAAATGTTATTTAGAATATTCTTGTATCTATTCTTTAGGTACTTCTAAGGGATTGTGGCCACACGCACTTTATAGTCTTTTTGCTTGTTTTTGTTTTTTACTTTCCACATAGGTTAATTATATTCATGTAGTATTTCCATGTTGTTTATCAGAATGTTTCCGATTATATCATCCACATCAGCATTTATAGCTCACGAAGCCATGATAAGTACAATACTTATGGGTAAAACATTATTGCAAACCTTAGCACTGTATATGCACACATGAATCACTGTAGACAGATTTTTCTTTGTATATACTAAGTTAAGCAATGCAGGGTGTAAACTGCTTCTCTTTGGACAGCTGATTAAAATTCAGATTCATGACTGGAATTTCATAATAAATAAGATACCCTATGTCTATCAGTACCAGGACTTCATTAGGTTCTTTGTATTATACTATAAATCAATGTCAGACGTTATGTACATTCCATGAAATTTACTTGTTTAATTTCTTAATCTAGTTAAGCAGGGATCAGAAACTATCCAGTGATTTATGATCAATGATTTTATCAAATGGGGTTAAAAAAAGTCTGTACTCAGTTATAAATCAATCATGGCACTATAAGAAGGGTCAAGATTTGACTAGGTCTACCCTATCTTATGGTAGATAAGGATTTTTATTCTTTTTTTGTAGATAAAATAACTGAGGCCAGAAAAAGTTAGCAATTTGTTGACTTAATGCAACATCCTTGATTTGAATCGGTACTGGAAGTATCTTACTTACTATATGTATACCCTATGGGTCTGAGCTAACTAAGATGAGAAGGTTGGTGATTAGGAAGGACCTGGTGAAAGTGAGGAGGGAGAAGTGATTTTCACAGAACTATTCAGAAAAATTCAAATTTCAGCAAGGAAAATTCAGCAGGATCTACACGTGGATAAGGTCAAGTCCCACTTGTTGAACAGAAACTATTTGCCCTATGCTCTCTGTTATGTTGTAGTCCTAGTGCTGCAGGTGAGAAGACTAAAGAAAACTTGGGTCTGATTAAGGCATAGATAAGAAATCTGGGCTTAAATTTCAACCTGGCTCAGATATAAAGAATTAAAGCATTTTTTCCATCTTTTTTCTTTTTCCTGCTCTTTAGTTCTGATCCCTGACTTTTGGGATGCAACCTCTATTAGTACTGAATCAAGTTTAATTTAATCATGTGAAAGAAGTTTCCTAAATGCAGGGCAACAATGTAACTCTTAAGATAAAGTTAAGTTTAGGAAGTTAGTTTCTGTCTAGAAGATTAGTGAATAGTGCTTGTGAAGGTAGAATGTTTCCTTAATATTTTAGTAAACTCTATTAATAGCCCATGCCAGAAAATTGGGAGTCATTTGGCCACTAAATTCTGTTGATGCTTTTCCATCTCCACCATACTATCTGAAGTCCAGTCCATCTCTATATAGTTCCTAAATTGTTTAGCTTCCTAACTAGTCTGCTTGCCTCCAAACCATTCTTCAAAATGAGAATGATCCTTCTAAAATGAAAATCCAGTTATGTTACTTTTCTATTTAAAGTCCTTCAGTGATGCCACAGTGTTCTCAGGGTAAAAATCCCTACTATTTGCCATGTCATATCAGGTTTTTTTGTGATCTATCTCAGGAACCTCTCAAATTGCATTTATCTCCACTGTCTCATACACAGCCTATTCTCCTGCTGCTCAGCGCTACTCTATGATTTTGCTCGGCAATATGCTTTTGTGTATACAGTTGCTTCTCTGTAATTGCTTTTATTCACCTTATTTTTCTCATAAGCATTCACTTGTGTTTAAAATTCCACTAATTTCTTCTTAGGAAGGCAGGTTGTCCACTTCACTTGAGATATTTAACAATTTGTTTTCGCTTTATCACTTGTTTTATTCTTCTATTTATCTTCCTACCAGATTGTGAACCCCTTAAGAGCAGGTAGCAGTGTTTGGTACACAATAAATGTTTACTAGATGTTTATTGAATACATGGAAATACCTATCTATAAGTAGTTATAAGTCTAGCTACCTTTTAAGGAGTACTAAGCACTGGGCTTTGATGTAAGCATTTATATTTCAGCACTTTAAAAATGGTTTCTGCCTCGCATTGCTTCTGGTAAGAAGTCAGCATTGCTTCTTATATGCATTTCTCTTAATCTAACCCTTCTTTTCTCTCTGGCTGCTTTTAGAAATTTCTCTTTATGACTAGCTTTCATTGATTTTGTTATAATATTCTTATGTGTAGTTAATTTTATCTTGCTTGTTCATTCGATTCTTTCATCTGTGGATTCAGAGTTTTCATCCAATTTGCAAAATTTTCAGTCATTAGTTCTTTAAATGTTTTTTGTCTCCTCCTTCTCTTTGCTTTTCTCATGAGCCTCCAAACAAGTATATGTTAAACCACTGAATGCCTCACTGGTCATTTAGATTTCTTTTTGTTTTACTCCCTGTGCTTCAGTGTATTTTTCTGTATGTATTTCAATAGCTTTAGGGCTACAAGTGGTTTTTAGTTATATGGATGAATTGCATAGTGGTGAAGTCTGGGCTTCTAGTGTATCCATCACACAAATAGTGTAAATTGTACCCAATAGGTAATTTTCCATCCCTCACTCTTCTTTATACCTTCCCCCATCTGAGTCGATAATGTACATTATACCACTCTGCATGCATCTGTGTACCCACAGCTCACCTCTCACCTATAAGCAATAACATGCGGTATTTGGTTTTCCATTCCTTAGTTACTTCACTTGGGATAATGGCCTCAAGTTCCATCTCAGTTGCTGCAAAATACAATATATTGTTCCTTTTTATGGCTGAGTAGTATTCCATGAAATATATATATATTATATATATATACACACACACCATATGACATATATATCACATATATATGATATCTGTATATCATGTATATATAATCTATAAATAAATGTTATATATATGATATCATATCACTTTTTTAGTTCAATCATTGGTTGATGGGTACTTAGGTCGATTCTACATCTTTGCAATTGTGAATTGTGCTGCAATAAATATATGGGTGCAAATGTCTTTTTGATATAATGACTTCTTTACTTTGGGTAGATACCTAGTAGTGGGATTGCTGGATCAAATGATGGATCTTCAGTTCTTTGAGAAATTTCCATACTGTTTTCCATAGAAGATGTACTAATTTACATTTCTACCAACAGTGTATAAGTGTTCTCTTTTAACCATATTTGCATGAACATCTATTGATTTTTAAAAAAATACTTTTTATAGTGGCCATCCTGACTGGAGTAAGGTGATATCTCATTGTGGCTTTAATTTTCATTTCCCTGATGATTAGTGATGTAGAGCTTTTTTTTGCATATATTTGTTGGTCATTTGTGTATCTTCTTTTTTATTTATTTATTTTATTATACTTTAAGTTTTAGGGTACATGTGCACAACGTGCAGGTTAGTTACATATGTATACATGTGCCATGTTGGTGTGCTGCGCCCATTAACTCGTCATTTAACATTAGGTAAATCTCCTAATGCTAGGTCATTTGTATATCTTCTTTTGAAAAATGTCTGTTCATGTCATTTGCCCATTTCTTATTTGAGATTATTTGTTTTTTTCTGGCTGATTTGAGTTCATTGTAAATTCTGGATATTAGTCCTTTGTCAGATTCATAGTTTGTGAAGACTTTTTTCCCACTCTGTTGGTTGTCTATTTACTCTGCTGATTATTTATTTTGCTGTGCAGAAGCTTTTTAGTTTAACCAAGTCCTATTTACTTGTTTTTGTTTGCTTTTGGAGTCTTTGTAATAAATTCTTTGCCCAGGTCCATGTCCAGAAGAATTTTTCCTAGGTTTCCTTCTGGAATTTTTATGGTTTCACATTTTACACCTAAGTCTTTAATCCATCTTGAACTAATTTTTGTATATGGTGAGAGAGATAAGGATCCAGTTTCATTCTTCTGCATGTGGCTGTCCAATTCTCCCAGGATCATTTATTGAATAGGGTTTTTTTTATCCCCAATGTATGTTTTTGTCTACTTTGTCAGAGATCAGTTGTTTGTAGGCATTTGGCTTTATTTCTGGATTCTCTATTCTGTTCCATTGGTCTATGTGTCTAGTTTTGTGCCAGTATCATGCTGTTTTGGTTACTATAGGCTTGCAGTATAATTTGAAGTCAGGTAATGTGGTGCCCTCTAGCTTTGTTCCTTTTGCTTAGGATCGCCTTGGCCATTTGGGCTCTTTTTTGGTTCCATATGAATTTTAGAATTTTTTTCTAATTCTTTGATAAATGATGTTGATATTTTGTCAGGATTTGCATTGAATCTGAAGATTGCTTACTCTGTTTACTCTCCTAATTATTTCTTTTGCTGTGCAGAAGCTCTTTAGCTTAATCAAGTTCCATATATTTATCTTTATTTCTGTTGCATTTACTTTTGGGTTTTTGGAAATGAAGTCTTTGCCTAAGTCAATGTCTAGAAGAGTTTTTCTGATGTTATCTTCTAGGATATTTATGGTTTCAGGTCTTAGATTTAAGTCTTTGATTCATCATAAGCTGATTTTTTAAATTTATTTTTATTTATTTATTTTTATTATTATACTTCAGGATTTAGGGTACATGTGCACAACGTGCAGGTTTGTTACGTATGTATCCATGTGCCGTGTTGATTTCCTGCACCCATTAACTTGTCATTTAGCATTAGGTATATCTCCTAATGCTGTCCCTCCCCCCTCCCCCAACCCCACAACAGTCCCCGGCGTGTGATGTTCCCCTTCCTGTGTCCATGAGTTCTCATTGTTCAATTCCCACCTATGAGTGAGAACATGCGGTGTTTGGTTTTTTGTCCTTGCGATAGTTTACTGAGAATGATGTTTTCCAATTTCATCCATGTCCCTACAAAGGACATGAACTCATCATTTTTTATGGCTGCATAGTATTCCGTGGTGTACATGTGCCACATTTTCTTAATCCAGTCTATCGTTGTTGGACATTTGGGTTGTTTCCAACTCTTCGCTATTGTGAATAGTGCCGCAATAAACATACGTGTGCATGTGTCTTTATAGCAGCATGATTTATAGTCCTTTGGGTATATACCCAGTAATGGGATGGCTGGGTCAAATGGTAGTTCCAGTTCTAGATCCCTGAGGAATCGCCACACTGACTTCCACAATGGTTGAACTAGTTTACAGTCCTACCAACAGTGTAAAAGTGTTCCTATTTCTCCACATCCTCTCCAGCACCTGTTGTTTCCTGATTTTTT
>NW_026652286.1:72990134-73150751 GCF_009828535.3 Hylobates moloch | reverse complement strand
AGGACTTGCTTTATGAATCTGGGTGCTCCTGTGTTGGGTGCATATATATTTAGGATAGTTAGCTCTTCTTGTTGAATTGATCCCTTTACCATTATGTAATGGCCTTCTTTGTCTCTTTTGATCTTTGTTGGTTTAAAGTCTATTTTATAAGAAACTAGGATTGCAACCCCTGCCTTTTTCTGTTTTCCATTTGCTTGATAGATCTTCCTCCATCCCTTTATTTTGAGTCTATGTGTGTCTCTGCATGTGAGATGGGTTTCCTGAATACAGCACACTGATAGGTCCTGACTCCTTATCAAGTTTGCCAGTCTGTGTGTTTTAATTGGAGCATTGAGCCCATTTACATTTAACGTTAATATTGTTATGTGTGAATCTGATCCTGTCAGTATGATGTTAGTTGGTTATTTTGCTCATTAGTTGATGCAGTTTCTTCCTAGCCTTGATGGTCTTTACAGTTTGGCATGTTTTTGCAGTGACTGGTACCAGTTGTTCCTTTCCATGTTCAGTGCTTCCTTCAGGAGCTCTTTTAGGGCATGCCTGTTGGTGACAAAATCACTCAGCGTTTGCTTGTCTGTAAAGTATTTTATTTCTCCTTCACTTATGAAGCTTAGTTTGGCTGGATATGAAATTCTGGGTTGAAAATTCTTTTCTTTAAGAATGTTGAATATCAGCCCCCACTCTCTTCTGGCTTGTAGAGTTTCTGCTGAGAGATCAGCTGTTAGTCTGATGGGCTTCCCTTTGTGGGTAACCTGACCTTTCTCTCTGGCTGCCCTTAACATTTTTTCCTCATTTCAACTTTGGTGAATCTGACAATTATGTGTCTTGGAGTTGCCCTTCTCGAGGAGTATCTTTGTGGCGTTCTCTGTATTTCCTGAATCTGAATGTTGACCTGCCTTGCTAGATTGGAGAAGTTCTCCTGGATAATATCTTGCAGAGTGTTTTCCAACTTGGTTCCATTCTCCCCGTCATTTTCAGGTACACCAATCAGATGTAGCTTGGGTCTTTTCACATAGTCCCAAATTTCTTGGAGGCTTTGTTCATTTCTTTTTATTCTTTTTTCTCTAAACTTCCCTTCTCACTTCATTTCATTCATTTCATCTTCCATCAGCGATACCCTTTCTTCCAGTTGATCGCATCTGCTATTGAGGCTTCTGCAATCTTCGTGTAGTTCTCGAAACTTGGCTTTCAGCTCCATCAGCTCCTTTAAGCCCTTCTCTCCATTGGTTATTTTAGTTATCCATTCTTCTAATTTTTTTTCAAAGTTTTTAACTTCTTTGCTATTGTTTTGAATTTCCTCTCGTAGCTCAGAGTAGTTTGATCGTTTGAAGCCTTCTTCTCTCACCTCATCAAAGTCATCCTCCATCCGGCTTTGTTCTGTTGCTGGTGAGGAACTCTGTTCCTTTGGAGGAGGAGAGGTGCTCTGCTTTTTAGAGTTTCCAGTTTTTTTGCTCTGTTTTTTTCCCCATCTTTGTGGTTTTATCTACTTTTGGTCTTTGATGATGGTGATGTACAGATGGGTTTTTGGTGTGGATGTCCTTTCTGTTTGTTAGTTTTCCTTCTACCAGACAGGACCCTCAGCTGCAGGTCTGTTGGAATTTACTAGAGGTCCACTCCAGACCCTGTTTGGCTGGGTGTCAGCAGCGGTGGCTGCAGAACAGCGGATTTTCTTGAGGCCACAAATTCAGCTGTCTGATAATTCCTCTGGAAGTTTTGTCTCAGAGGAGTACCTGGCCGAGTGAGGTGTCAGTCTGTCCCTACTTGGGGGGTGCCTCCCAGTTAGGCTGCTCAGGGGTGAGGGACCCACTTTAGGAGGCAGTCTGTCCGTTCTCAGATCCCCAGGTGCATGCTGGGAGAACCACTACTCTCTTCAAAGCTGTCAGTCATACAGGGACATTTAAGTCTGTGGAGGTTCCTGCTGAGTTTTTGTTTGTCTGTGCCCTGCCCCCAGAGGTGGAACCTACAGAGGCAGGCAGGCCTCCTTGAGCTGTGGTGGGCTCCACCCAGTTCAAGCTTCCTGGCTGCTTTGTTTACCTAAGCAAGCCTGGGCAATGGCGGGTGCCCCTCCCCCAGCCTTGCTGCCGCCTTGCAGTTTGATCTCAGACTGCTGTGCTAGCAATCAGAGAGACTCCATGGGCAGAGGACTCTCTGAGCCAGGTGTGGGACACAATCTCCTAGTGTGCCGTTTTCCAGGCCCATTGGAAAAGCGCAGTATTAGGGTGGGACTGACCCGAATTTCCAGGTGCGGTCTGTTACCCCTTTCTTTGACTAGGAAAGGGAACTCCCTGGCCCCTTGCGCTTACCGAGTGAGGCAATGTCTCGCCCTGCTTCGGCTCGTGCACGGTGCGCTTCACCGACTGTCCTGCACCCACTGTTTGGCACTCCCTAGTGAGATGAAACTGGTACCTCAAACAGAAATGCAGAAATCACCCGTCTTGTGTCGCTCAGGTTGGGAGCTGTAGACCGGAGCTGTTTCTATTCGGCCATCTTGGCTCCGAGTTGATTTTTCTGTAAGGCAAGAGATGAGGATCCAGTTTCATTGTTCTACATGTGGCTTGACAATTATCCCAGCACCACTTGTTGAATGGGGTGTCCTTTTCCTACTTTATGTTTTTGTTTGCTTTGTTAAATGTCAGTTGACTGTAAGTATTTGGCTTTATTTCTGGGTTCTCTATGCTGTTCTATTAGTCCATATACCTATTTGTATACCAGTACCATGTTGTTTTGACATGGCCTTATAATATAGTTTTTGACTATGGCTTTATAATGTAGTTTGAATTTAGATAATGCCTCCAGATTTGTTCTTTTTGCTTAGTCTTTCTTTGGTTATATGGTCTATTTTTTCTTTCCATATTGATTTTAGGATTTTTTTTCTAGTTCTGTGAAGAATGATGGTGGTATTTTAATGGAAATTGCATTGAATTGATAGATTGCTTTCGGCAGTATGGTCATTTTCACAATATTGCTTCTATCCATCCATGAACATAGGATGTTTTTCCATTTGTTTGTGTCCTCTATGATTTCTTTCAGCAGCATTTTGTAGTTTTCCTTGTGGAGGTCTTTCACCTCCTTGTTTAGGTATATTCCTAAGTATTTTATTTTCTTTTTTGCAGCTATTGTAAAAGGGGTTGAGTTCTTGATTTGATTCTCAGTTTGGTCACTGTTGGTGTATAGCAGAGCTACTGATTTGTGTACATTAACTTTATATCCTGAGACTTTGCTGAATTTATCAGTTCTATGAGCTTTCTGGAGGAGTCTTTAGGATTTTTTTTTTAATTTTATTATTATTATACTTTAAGTTTTAGGGTACGTGTACACAACATGCAGGTTTGTTACAAATGTATACATGTGCCATACTAAACAATTATATCATCAGCAAGCAGTGACTATTTGACTTCCTCTTTACCGATTTGGATGCCTTTTATTTCTTTCTCTTGTCTGATTGTTACAGCTAGGACTTCCATTTCTATGTTAAATAGAAGTGGTGAGAGTGAGGATCCTTGTCTTGTTACAGTTCTCAGAGGGAATCATTTCATCTTTTCCCCATTCAGTATTATGTTGGCTGTGGGTTTCTGATAGATGGCTTTTATTACCTCAAGGTATGTCCTGTCTATGCTAATTTTGTTGTGGGTTTCAATCATAAAGCGATGCTGGATTTTGTCAAATGATTTTTCTGCATCTATTGAGATGATCATATGATTTTTAAAAAATTATGTGTGTGTGGTGTATCACATTTATTGACTTGCATAGGTTAAATCATCCCTGCATGCCTGGTATGAAACCCACTTGATCTTGGTGGATTATCTTTTTGATATGCTGTTGGATTCGTTTAGCTAGTATTTTGTTAAGGACTTTTGCATCTATGTTCATCAGGGATATTGGTTGGTAGTTTGTTGTTGTTGTTGTTATGTCATTTTCTGGTTTTGCCATTAGGGTATTATTGGCTTCATAGAGTCATTTAGGGAGGATTCCCTCTTTCTCTGTCTTGTGGAATAATGGCAGTAGGATTGGTATCAATTCTTTTAATATCTGAGAGAATTCATCTGTGAATCCACCTGGTCTTGGACTTTTTTTTG
Organism: Hylobates moloch; assembly: GCF_009828535.3. NCBI lineage: Eukaryota > Metazoa > Chordata > Mammalia > Primates > Hylobatidae > Hylobates > Hylobates moloch. The sequence goes on along the minus strand of NW_026652286.1, from coordinate 73,146,678 downwards.
TTGGTAATTTATTTATTTTTTTTTTTTACCATTTCAATCTTACTGCTTGTTATTGGTTTGTTCAGGGTTTCTAATTATTCCTGATTTAAACTGGGAAGGTTGTGTATTTCCAGGAATTTATCCATCTTTTTTAGGTTTACTAGTTTATGCATTTAAAGGTGTTCATAGTAGACTTGAACGATCTTTTGTATTTCTGTGGTGTCAGTTGTAATATCTCCTGTTTCACTTCTAATTGAGCTTATTTGTATCTTCTCTCTTCTTTTCTTGGTTAATCTTGCTAATGGTCTGTTAATTTTATTTATCTTTTGTATTTTTTAGTTTTCGTTTCACTTTCGTTTAGCCCTGCTCTGATCTTGGTTCTTTCTTTTCTTCTCTTGGGTTTGAGTTTGGTTTGTTCTTGTTTCTCTAGTTCCTTAAGATGTGATCTTAGAATGTCAGTTTGTGCTCTTTCTGTCTTTTTGATGTAGGCATTTAAGGCTTTGAACTTTCCTCTTAGCACTGCCTTTGGTGTGTCCCAGAGGTTTTGATAGGTTGTGTCACTGTTACTCAGTCTGAAGAATTTTTAAATTTCCTTCTTGATTTCATTGTTGACCCAATGATAATTCAGAAGCAGGCTATTTAATTTCCATTTAGTTGCATAATTTCAAAGGTTCTTTTTCGAGTTGATTTCCAATTTTGTTCCACTGTGATCTGAGAGAGAACTTGATATAATTTCAACATTATTAAATTTATTGAGACTTGTTTTGTGTCCTATTATATGGTCTATCTTAGAGAAAGTTTCATGTGCTGATGAATAGAATGTATATTCTGTGCTTGTTGGGTAGAATGTTTTGTAAATATCTGTTAAATTCATTTGGTCTAGGATATAGTTTAAATCCATTGTTTCTTTGTTGACTTTCTGTCTTGATGACCTGACTGGTGCTGTCAGTGGAGTATTGAAGTCCCCCATTTTTACTGTTTTGCTCTCTATCTCATTTCTTAGGTCTAGTAGTAATTGTTTTACAAATTTGGTAGCTCCACTGTTAAGTGCATATATATTTAGGATTGTAATATTGTGATATTTTTCTGTTGAACTAGTCCTTTTATTATTATTATTATTATTTTATTATACTTTGTTTTAGGGTACATGTGCACAACATGCAGGATTGTTACATATGTATACATGTGTCACGTTGGTGTGCTGCACCCATTAACTCGTCATTTACATTAGGTATATCTCCTAATGCTATCCCTCTCCCCTCCCCCCACCCCACAACAGTCCCCGGTGTGTGATGTTCCCCTTCTTGTGTCCATGTGTTCTCATTGTTCAATTCCCACCTATGAGTGAGAATATGCGGTGTTTGGTATTTTGTGCTTGAGATAGTTTGCTGAGAATGATGGTTTCCAGCTTCATCCATGGTCCTACAAAGGACATGAACTCATCCTTTTTTATGGCTGCATAGTATTCCGTGGTGTATATGTGCCACATTTTCTTAATCCAGTCTATCATTGTTGGACATTTGGGTTGGTTCCAAGTCTTTGCTATTGTGAATAGTGCCGCAATAAATCTATGTGTGCATGTGTCTTTATAGCAGCATGATTTATAATCCTTTGGGTATATACCCAGGAATGGGATGGCTGGGACAGATGGTATTTCTAGTTCTAGATCCCTGAGGAATAGCCACACTGACTTCCACAATGGTTGAACTAATTTACCGTCCCACCAACAGTGTAAAAGTATTCCTGTTTCTCCACATCCTCTCCAGTACCTGTTGTTTCCTGACTTTTTAATGATGGCCATTCTAACTGGTGTGAGATGGTATCTCACTGTGGTTTTGATTTGCATTTCTCTGATGGCCAGTGATGATGAGCATTTTTTCATGTGACTTTTGGCTGCATAAATGTCTTCTTTTGAAAAGTGTCTGTTCATATCCTTCGCTCACTTGTTGATTGGGTTGTTCATTTTTTTCTTATAAATTTGTTTGAGTTCATTGTGGATTCTGGATATTAGCCCTTTGTCAGATGAGTAGATTGCAAAAATTTTCTCTCATTCTGTAGGTTGCCTGTTCACTCTGATGGTAGTTTCTTTTGCTGTGCAGAAGCTCTTTAGTTTGATTAGATCCGATTTGTCAAATTTGGCTTTTGTTGCCATTACTTTTGGTGTTTTAGACATGAAGTCCTTGCCCACGCCTATGTCCTGAATGATATTGCCTAGGTTTTCTTCTAGGGATTTTATGGTTTTAGGTCTAACATTTAAGTCTCTAATCCATGTTGAATTAACTTTTGTATAAGGTGTAAGGAAGGGATCCAGTTTCAGCTTTCTACATATGGCTAGCCAGTTTTCCCAGGACTATTTATTAAATAGGGAATCCTTTCCCCATTGCTTGTTTTTGTCAGGTTTGTCAAAGATCAGATAATTGTAGATATGTGGCATTATTTCTGAGGGCTCTGTTCTGTTCCATCGGTGTATATCTCTCTTTTGGTACCAGTACCATGCTGTTTTGGTTACTGTAGCCTTGTAGTATAGTTTGAAGTCAGGTAGCGTGATGCCTCCAGCTTTGTTCTTTTGGCTTAGGATTGACTTGGCAATGCAGGCTGTTTTTTGGTTCCATATGAACTCAAAAGTAGTTTTTTCCAATTCTGTGAAGAAAGTCATTGGTAGCTTGATGGGGATGGCATTGAATCTATAAATTACCTTGGGCAGTATGGCCATTTTCACGATATTGATTCTTCCTACCCATGAACATGAAGTGTTCTTCCATTTGTTTGTATCCTCTTTTATTTCATTGAACAGTGGTTTGTAGTCCTCCTTGAAGAGGTCCTTCACATCCCTTGTAAGTTGGATTCCTAGGTATTTGATTCTCTTTGAAGAAATTGTGAATGGGAGTTCACTAATAATTTGGCTCTCTGTCTATTATTGGTGTATAAGAATGTTTGTGATTTTTGTACATTGATTTTGTATCCTGAGACTTTGCTGAAGTTGCTTATCAGCTTAAGGAGATTTTGGGCTGAGACAATGGGGTTTTCTAGATATAAAATCATGTCATCTGCAAACATGGACATTTTGACTACCTCTTTTCCTAATTGAATACCCTTTATTTCCTTCTCCTGCCTGATTGGCCTGGCCAGAACTTCCAACACTATGTTGAATAGGAGTGGTGAGAGAGGGCATCCCTGTCTTGTGCCAGTTTTCAGAGGGAATGCTTCCAGTTTTTGCCCATTCAGTGTGATATTGGCTGTGGGTTTGTCATAGATAACTCTTATTATTTTGAGATACGTCCCATCAATACCTAATTTATTGAGAGTTTTTAGAATGAAGGGTTGTTGAATTTTGTCAAAGGCCTTGTTTGCATCTATTGAGATAATCATGTGGTTTTTGTCTTTGGTTCTGTTTATATGCTGGATTACATTTATTGATTTGCGTATGTTGAACCAGCCTTGCATCCCAGGGATGAAGCCCACTTGATCATGGTGGATAAGCTTTTTGATATGCTGCTGGATTCGGTTTGCTAGTATTTTATTGAGGACTTTTGCATCGATGTTCATCAGGGATATTGGTCTAAAATTCTTTTTTTGTTGTGTCTCTGCCAGGCTTTGGTATCAGGATGATGATGCTGGCCTCATAAAATGAGTTAGGGAAGATTCCCTCTTTTTCTATTGATTGGAATAGTTTCAGAAGGAATGGTACCAGTTCCTCCTTGTACCTCTGGTAGAATTCGTCTGTGAATCCATCTGGTCCTGCACTTTTTTTGGTTGTTAAGCTATTAATTATTGCCTCAATTTCAGAGCCTGTTATTGGTCTATTCAGAGATTCAACTTCTTCCTGGTTTAGTCTTGGGAGGGTGTATGTGTCGAGGAATTTATCCATTTCTTCTAGATTTTCTAGTTTTTTGCGTAGAGGTGTTCATAGTATTCTCTGATGGTAGTTTGCATTTCTGTGGGATCGGTGGTGATATCCCCTTTATCATTTTTTATTGCGTCTATTTGATTCTTCTTTCTTTTCTTCTTTATTGGTCTTGCTAGCGGTCTATCAATTTTGTTGATCTTTTCAAAAAACCAGCTCCTGGATTCATTGATTTTTGAAGGGTTTTTGTGTCTCTATTTCCTTCAGTTCTGCTCTGATCTTAGTTATTTCTTGCCTTCTGCTAGCTTTTGAGTGTGTTTGCTCTTGCTTCTCTAGTTCTTTCAATTGTGATGTTAGGGTGTCAATTTTAGATCTTTTTTTCTTTCTCTTGTGGGCATTTAGTGCTATAAATTTCCCTCTACACACTGCTTTGAATGTGTCCTAGAGATTCTGGTATGTTGTGTCTTTGTTCTCATCGGTTTCAAAGAACATCTTTATTTCTGCCTTCATTTCGTTACATACACAGCAGTCATTCAGGAGCAGGTTGTTCAGTTTCCATGTAGTTGAATGGGTTTGAGTGAGTTTCTTCATCCTGAGTTCTAGTTTGATTGCACTGTGGTCTGAGAGACAGTTTGTTATAATTTCTGTTCTTTGACATTTGCTGAGGAGTGCTTTACTTCCAACTATGTGGTCAATTTTGGAATAGGTGTGGTGTGGTGCTGAAAAGAATATATATTCTGTTGATTTGGGGTGAAGAGTTTTGTAGATGTCTATTAGGTCCACTTGGTGCAGAGCTGAGTTCCATTCCTGGATATCCTTGTTAACTTTCTGTCTTGTTGATCTGTCTAATGTTGACAGTGGGGTGTTAAAGTCTCCCAATATTATTGTGTGGGAGTCTAAGTCTCTTTGTAGGTCTCTGAGTACTTGCTTTATGAATCTGGGTGCTCCTGTCTTGGGTGCATATATATTTAGGATAGTTAGCTCTTCTTGTTGAATTGATCCCTTTACCATTATGTAATGGCCTTCTTTGTCTCTTTTCATCTTTGTTGGTTTAAGTCTGTTTTATCAGAGTCTAGGATTGCAACCCCTGCCTTTTTTTTGTTTTCCATTTGGTTGGTAGATCTTCCTCCATCCCTTTATTTTGAATCTATGTGTGTTTCTGCACGTGAGATGGGTTTCCTGAATACAGCACACTGATGGGTCCTGACTCCTTATTTAATTGGAGAATTTAGCCCATTTACATTTAAGGTTAATATTGTTATGTGTGAATTTGATCCTGTCATTATGATGTTAGCTGGTTATTTTGCTCGTTAGTTGCTGCAGTTTCTTCCTAGCCTCGATGGTCTTTACAATTTGGCATGTTTTTGCAGTGGCTGGTACCAGTTGTTCCTTTCCATGTTTAGTGCTTCCTTCAGGAGCTCTTTTAGGGCAGGCCTGGTGGTGACAAAATCTCTCAATATTTGCTTGTCTGTAAAGTATTTTATTTCTCCTTCACTTATGAAGCTTAGTTTGGCTGGATATGAAATTCTGGGTTGAAAATTATTTTCTTTAAGAATTTTGAGTATTGGCCCCCACTCTCTTCTGGTTTGTAGAGTTTCTGCGGAGAGATCAGCTGTTAGTCTGATGGGCTTGCCTTTGTGGGTAACCCGACCTTTCTCTCTGGCTTCCCTTAACATTTTTTCCTCATTTCAACTTTGGTGAATCTGACAAATATGTGTCTTGGAGTTGCTCTTCTCGGGGAGTATCTTTGTGGTGTTCTATGTATTTCCTGAATCTGAATGTTGGCCTGCCCTGCTAGATTGGGGAAGTTCTCCTGGATAATATCCTGCAGAGTGTTTTCCAACTTGGTTCCATTCTCCCCATCACTTTCAGGTAGACCAATCAGATGTAGATTTGGCCTTTTCACATAGTCCCATATTTCTTGGAGGCTTTGTTCGTTTCTTTTTATTCTTTTTTCTCTAAACTTCTCTTCTCGCTTCATTTCATTCATTTGATCTTCCATCACTGATACCCTTTCTCCCACTTGATTGCATCAGCTACTGAGGCTTGTGCATTCATCTTGTAGTTCTCATGCCGTGGTTTTCAGCTCCATCAGGTCCTTTAAGGACTTCTCTGCATTGGTTATTCTAGTTAGCCATTCATCTAATGTTTTTTCAAGGTTTTTAACGTCTTTGTCTTGGGTTTGAACTTCCTCCTTTAGCTCAGAGAAGTTTGATTGTCTGAAGCCTTCTTCTCTCAACTCATCAAAGTCTTTTTCCATCCAGCTTTGTTCTGTTGCTGGTAAGGAGCTGCGTTCCTTTGGAGGAGGAGAGGCACTCTGATTTTTAGAATTTTCAGTTTTTCTGCTGTTTTTTCCCCATCTTTGTGGTTTTATATACCTTTGGTCTTTGATGATGGTGACGTACAGATAGGGTTTTGGTGTGGGTGTCCTTTCTGTTTGTTAGTTTTCCTTCTAACAGTCAGGACCCTCAGCTGCAGGTCTGTTGGAGTTTGCTGGAGGTCCATTCCAGGCCCTGTTTGCCTGGGTGTCAGCAGCGGAGGCTGCAGAACAGTGGATATTGGTGAACAGCAAATGTTGCTGCCTGATTGTTATCTGGAAGGTTTGTCTCAGAGGAGTACCCAGCTGTTTGAGATGTCATTCTGCTCCTACTGGGGGGTGCCTCCCAGTTAGGCTACTCGGGGGTCAGGGACCCATTCGAGGAGGCAGTCTGTCCATTCTCAGATCTCCAGCTGCGTGCTGGGAGAACCACTGCTCTCTTCAAAGCTGTCAGACAGGGACATTTAAGTCTGCAGAGGTTTCTGCTGTCTTTAGTTTGGCTATCCCTGCCACCAGAGGTGGAATCTACAGAGGCAGGTAGGCCTCCTTGAGCTACAGTGGGCTCCACTCAGTTCGAGCTTCCCTGCTGCTTTATTTACCTACTCAAGCCTTGGCAATGGTGGGTGCCCCTTCCCCAGCCTTGCTGCCGCCTTGCAGTTTGATCTCAGACTGCTGTCCTAGCAATGAGTGAGGCTCTGTGGGCATAGGACCCTCTGAGCCAGGCACGGGATACAATCTCCTGGTGTGCCGTTTGCTAAGACCATTGCAAAAGCGCAGTATTAGGGTGGGAGTGACCCGATTTTCCAGATGCCATCTGTCACCCCTTTCCTTGGCTAGGAAAGGGAATTCCCTGACTCCTTGGGCTTCCTGGGCGAGGCAATGCCTCGCTCTGCTTCAGCTCATGCTTGGTGCGCTCCACCCACTCTCCTGCACTCGCTGTCCGACAATCCCCAGTGAGATGAACCCGGGACCTCAGTTGGAAATGCAGAAATCATTCATCTTCTGCGTCATTCATGCTGAGAGCTGTAGATAGAGCTGTTCCTATTTGGCCATCTTGGCTCTACCCCCGTCCTTTTATTATTACACAGTGTTCCTTTTTGTCTTTTTAAACTGCTGTTGCTTCAAAGTTTGTTTTGTCTTATATAAGAATAGCTTTTACTACTCACTTTTGGTGTCCTTTTGCATAGAACGTCTTTTTCCACTCTTTCACCTTAAGTTATGTGAATCCTTATGTGCTAGGTGAGTCTCTTGAAGGCAGTAGACATTTGGTTGTTCAATTCTTATCCATTCTGAAATTCTGTTTCTTTTAAGTGGCACATTTAAGTTATTTACATTCAATGTTAGTATTGAGATGTGAAGTACTATTCCATTCATTTTGCTATTTGTTGCCTGTATACCTTGTTTTTTTTTTAATTGTATTTTTGTTTTATAGGTCCTGTGAGATTTATGCATTAAAGAGGTTTTCTTTTGATGTGTTTCCAGGATTTGTTTCAAGATTTAGAGCTCTTTTTTAGCAGTTCTTGTAGCGCTGTCTTTGTAGTGACAAATTCTCTCAGCATTTGTTAGTATGAAAAAAAACTGTATCCTTTCTTCATTTATAAAGCTTACTTTCACTGGATACAAAATTCTTGGCTGATAATTGTTTTGTTTAAGGAGGCCAAAGATAAGGCCTAAATCCCCTCTAGTATGTAGGATGTCTGGTAGGAAACCTGATGTTACTCTAATAGGTTTTCCTTTATAGGTTACCTTATCCTTTTGCCTCTCACCTCTTAAGATTCTTTCCTTTGTCTAAACTTTAGATAACCTGATAACTATATGCCTGGGTGATGATCTTCTTGCAATGAATTTCCTAGGTGTTCCTTTTGCTTCTTGCATTTTGATGTCTAGGTCACTAGCAAGGTTGGGGAAGTTTTTCTTGATTATTCCCCCAAATATATTTTCCAAACTTTTAGATTTCTCTTCTTCCTCAGGAATGCCAATTATTCTTAGGTTTGGTAATTTACAATAATCCCAAACTTCTTGGAGGCTTTACTCATATATTAAAGTTCTTTTCTTCTTTGTCTTTATTGGATTGGGTTAATTGTAAAGCCATGTCTTTGAGCTCTGAAGTTTTTTCTTCTGCTTGTTTGATTCTGTTGTTGAGACTTTCTGGTACATTTTGCATTTCTCTAGGTGTGTCCTTTATATCCTGAAGTTGTGATTGTTTTGTGTTTATGCTATCTATTTTACTGAAGAGTTCTCTGCTCATGTGTTGTGTCTTTTTTTTTTTTCCTTAAGTTGGACTTCACCTTTTTCTGGTGCCTCCTTGATTAGCTTAATAATCAATTTTCTGAATTCTTTTTCAGGCAATTCAGGGATTTCTTCTTGGTTTGAATCTATTGCTGCTGAGCTGAGCTACTGTGATTTTTTAGGGATGTTAAAGAACCTTGTTTTGTCATGTTACCAGAATTGTTTTTTCTGATTCTTTTTCATTTGGGGAGGTCATGTCAGATGGAAGATTTGGGGCTCAAGGCTGCTGTTGAGAATTCTTTTGTCTCACAGGGTGTTCCCTTGATGTAGTATTCTCTGCCTTTTTCTAGGGATGTTTCTTCTTGATAGCTGAACTGCAGTGATTATTATTTCTCTTCTGGGTCTACCCACCCACCAGGGCTACCAGGCTCCAGGCTGGTACCGAGGGTTGTCTGCCCAGAGCCTGTGATGTGCAGTTTTTGGGTCTTGCAGGTGTGGATGCCAGCACCTGCTCCAGTGGAGGTGGCAGGGGGGTGAAATGGACTCTGTAGGGATCCGTAGTTGTAGTTGTTTGATTCACTAGTTTTGTGCTGGTTGGCCTCCTGCTAGGAGATGGCACTTTCAAGAGAGCATTAGTTGTGGTAGTATAGGTAGGATCAGGCGATGGATGGGACCCTGGAACTCCCAAAAGAATATGACCTTTGTATTCAGCTATCAGAGTGGGTAGGGAAGAACCATCAGGTGGGAGCAGGGTTAGGCATATCTGATCTCAGACTCTCCTTGGGTGGGGCTTGCTGTGGCTGCTGTGGGGGATGGGGATGTGGTTCCTAGGTCAATGGAGTTATGTTCCCAGGAGGATGATGGCTGCCTGTGCTATGTCATACAGGTTTTCAGGGAAGTGGGGGAAAGCTAGCAGTCGCAGGCTTCACCCAGCTCCCATGCAACCTGAAATGCTGGTCTCACTTCCACCATACCCCCCAACAGCACCGAGTTTGTTTCCAGGCAGTGGGTGAGCAGGATTGACAACTTCGGCCAGCTACCAGCCACCTGGCTGAGAAAGCCAGGGATTTTGTGCCTCCCTGTCTGTTGAGTCTGCACACCCTGCCCTGAGTTCTGGCCAGGGGATTTCATGTTCAGTTGGAATTGTCACAAAGTTTAGATGGAGGTTCCCTTCTCCCTGTGGTCTTTTCCCACTTTCTCTGGCAGTCCTCCCCAAGGACCCCTGTGAGAGAAGTCAGAAATGGCTTCCCTGGAGTCCCAGAGAACTCACAGGGCTTTTTCCACTGCTTCCTCTTCCTCTGTATCTTGCTTGGCTGTCTAAATTGACTCAGTTCCAGGTAAGGTCAAATCCTTCTCCCATGGTCTAGACTTTCAGGTTCCCCATTGAAGGAGTGTGTTCAGGGGTAAATGATCCCCCTTTCTTATTTTGGGCAGTTTGGGCCCTCACTGTATTTGAGCTGTCTTTTGGGTACTGCAGGAGCAATGCATTTCCTTCAGAGGGTCTGTGGATTCTCTCAGCTTTTCTGGTACATTCCTGCAGTAGTTCTTGGAGCAAAAAGTTCATGATGTGAGTCTCCTACTCCACATGTCTGTCTGAGTAGAAGCTGCAATTTAGCCCTGCCTCCTATCTGCCATTTTCCCTACAAAATCCCTACCTGGGTAATTTTAAAGAAATATTTATAGAGATGAACTCTCCCTGTTTAAAGTTCTTATGTGATAATTTCATCATCTCTTTCATTTCTAAATCTTTTCCTGTTGATTGGGTATTATTTTAGTTATGACTCACCATTTTCTGCTTCTTTTTATGTCTGGTAATTTTTTATCAAATGTCGGACATTGTGAGTTCTGAGCATATGAGCGTTTGAATTTGGGGACTTTGTTTAAATAGTTTCAAACTTTGTTTTTATAGACAGTTAAATTTCTTGATAACCAGCTTGATGATTTTGAGGTTTGTTTTGAAGTTTTGTAAGGGTACATCTAGAGTGGCCTTTATTGTAGGATTGCTTTTTCATTACTACTAAAGTGTTATCCTTGTGTGTCTACTGAATAACCCAAGATACCACTGAAGTCTCTCTACTCTGTCTGATTGGAACTTGTGAATCCTGGGAATTGAGTTTTCATCTCCTTGGTAATACAATGCCAGGCCTTCTGGAGTATGACTCTATGCATGCAGCTCTTATTCAGAAAAAGAGTCAAGGAAAACCGATAAAGATTTCTTTGTACTCCTTTTCTGTGTAGTACCCTTTTCTCTGATTCTCTGCTTTGCAAATTCCTACTATTTTAGCTCCCTCATATTTATATCTCTCTTTCCTCAACGTAACAAAACTGTTGTTCTTTGGGCTTTCCTGCCTGCACTGCAGTTGAGAAATTGCCTCCAGGTAGAAAGGTGAAGTAACTATAGCTCATATTTTTTATTTCCAGTCTCCTAGGAATCTCAGTCCTATGCATTGTCTGGAAACAGGTTCTCCCCACTACTCTGGTACTTTTTTTATATCTTTCTAGTTATTTATGGTAGGAGGACATAGCTAGGACTTGTTACTTCATCATAATTGGAGGAAAAATTCTCTAAGTGTTTTAAATGCATTAACTTAATTTTTTTGTTTAAATATTTAAATTTTGTAAATACGTGCAAATAAGTTTCTGATCACCAGTTTGTTAAGAAACTCATGAAAATATTACCCATACAAGTAGAATAGGCATAGTTGACTGAAGATAAACCCGATTTTAAAAAATAACTTGAAATAATATTAAACTTGCAGAAAAGCTTTAAGAAGAGAAGAAAACCATTTACTTTTCCTGAGCTGTTGAAAATAAGTTGCTGACATAGTGCGTCAACATCCCTGAGTGATTTAGTGCATATTTTCTACAAATAAGAATATTCTTCTATATAACTAAATTACAACCATCAAATTAATATCAGTGTGTTACTACCATCTTAACCTCAGACCCCATTTAAGTTTTACTAATTGTCCCAATAATACTCTTTATGACAAAAGGATCCAGTTCATTGCAGCATGTCTCTTTATTCTTTGTGTGCCTGACAAGTTTCTCAGTCTTTCCTTGGCTTTCTTGAGGTGATAATTTTGAAGATTACTATCCAGTCAGTTATTTTAGAAAATGTCCTGCAATTTCAGTTTATTTTCTATTTCTTCATGATTAGATTTGATTATGCATTTTGGCAGAAATACGACAAAAGTAACACTGTGCTCTTATTATAATCTATTGAGTTGTACATCATTTCAATTTATCTAATTACTGATAATGTTAATTTTGATAATTTGATCAAGGTGGCATCTGGTAGGTTTTTCTGCTGTCAAGTTATACTTTCTTGATTGGTAATTAAGTAATTTGTTGAGGAGTACTTTGAGACAATGTAAGTGTCCTGTTTCTCATGAAACTTTCACCTGCATGCTAATTTAGCTAAATTAATTATTAATATGATGCCAAATGGTGATTTTCAAACTTCACAATTTCTTCCATACTTATTAGCATCTTTGTACCTTAGGAAAAGTCTTCCTCTTTTCCACAATTATTTATTCATTTATATTAGTATGGATTCATAGGATGCTTTTATTATTCAGTAAATAATATATGTTTTGACCATTGTTTATTTGATGCTCAGGTTGTCCCAGATTTGGCTAGTGAAAGCCCCTTTAGATTGTTAATTTCTTTTAAGCAATTCCATTTGGAAGATGTAGAAACTGAGGTATAGAGACATTAAGTAAACTTCCTAAGTTCACACAGCCATCATCTTAGTAGGATTTCATCAGAAGCAGATTCTGAGAAGAGGATTCAAGAGTAAATAATTTAATAGGAGATTTTAAAAAAAATACTATATCCTACTGGTGGAAAAGTGAGATAAAGAAGGGAAGGCAACCAGTAGAGAGTGAATTATTAAGCTAGTTCCATGTAGGCAATTAGATTTTAATCTTGCTGAAGAAATTCGGGGAGCCTATATGGAAACACACCTTAGTTTTCCCACCCGAGGAGCAGTGGAGCTGGGATATTTTTTATAGCAACTCATGCCAGTCATATATTGCAGAATAATATCTGGGGGAGAGTTCTTCCAGTATGCTGGATGGGTGGGCAAAGTAGGGTTTGCCAGGAAGAGAAAGCCCTCAAAGAGTAAAAAAAGGAAAGGGTAGGGCAGATAACAACTAGCTGGTGATTGTATAGATCTTTCTTACCCAAAGTCTGTGCTTAGAGCCATCCTGCTGCTGTGCACAAATGCTCACAGCCATGTAAATCCTGCCACTGCAAGATTTTTAAGCCATCACCACCAACACAGAGTCCACATAATGTTTGTATAAAAATAAAGTAGGGATTCCATTCTCACCTAACACTGTGAGCATGCACACTGTGTTTAGCCAAATACATCAAAAGTTTTCTATCTTTCCATATTTTAAGTTTGCTATGAGAAAAACTAAACCCCAGCACATCCCTTGAATTTCTCATAAGTAAACACCCATCTTTCAAAACATAGGACAACTTAGCTCAACCAAACTTTGTTATACAATAACCATTTTAAATGTCTTAATCCTGAGAGAAGATCCTAAAAACAGCTGTTTTGTTGGTTATGAAAGTCCTGAGTAGGAGGAGAATAAATTATGTCAATGGAAAGACTTGAGAGAGAGGGAAACCATAGCTAGTGTCACTTTGAAAATGAAGAGAAGGAAAGTGTAGTTGCTAAAATAAAGAAGTTCTGGAGGCAGTTGTCTGTGTGCCAATTCCTGGATGCCCCACCGACCAAGGTGTTATGGGTGGAATTGTGTCGCTCCAGAAGATGTTAAAGTCCTAACCTTCAGTACCTGTGATATGATCTTAATGGAAGTAGTGTCTTTGCAGATTGTTAAGATGATGCCATTAGGGTGACCCTAATCCAATATGACTGGTCTCCTTTTAAAAAGGGGAAATTTTAACACAAAGACACACAGGCACAGGAGAATGCAATGTGAAGATGAAGGCAGAGACTGGGGCCATGCATTAATCAAAGGAATGCCAAATATTGCTAGAAAACCACCAGAAACTAGGAGAGATGCATGGAACAGAGTCTCTCCCATATGCCTAAGGAGAAGTACCCCTTCTGACACCTTTATCTTGAAATTTTCACCTCCAAATAGTGAGATAATAAATTTTGGTTTAAACCACCCAGTTGCAGTACTTGGTTATGATAGTCCTAGCAAATTCATATGAAAGCTTTTAATTAACCTCTCTGTGTCACAGTTTCTTCATTCATAAAGTGACAGTGATAATATTTCCCTTCTAGGTTTTTGTGAAGACTAAATGAGTTAGTATAATGTGTTTAGAATTGTTCCTGCCACATAGAGGCATAGGGCAGATATTGCTGGTTGGTTGAGTCAACAATCATTCCCTAGTTCTTCTCTTGTGCTGAATACCAAATAGCACTATGTTTGTAAGTTGGGCTTTCTGCTTATGTGCTGATCATTAGTTCTCTATGGATATAAAGGAATAGAAAACAAATATTTTGGCTTAATCTGGTGGAAGTCACAGTTTGTAAGAAAAAAGATAATGTAAAACAAAGTGACTAGTTTCAGAAGGCTAGAGTTGTTTTTTTCCCAGGAGGTCAGTGCTGTAAAACAGAGAATAATAATTCAAAGGGCCTAAGAGGCCATATGCCAATATTTTTATAAAAAGAGCAGAGTTGTTAGTCATCTGTGTGGTGTAAGCTAAAGGATGAAATGCTTTATAGATGCCACCCATCCTTCATCCCCTATGACCTTGGGGGCTTTGGGTTAAGATATTGGTTTTTATGAAGTCATTTTTAAATGAAAATGTTACATAACTGTGTGCTAGCGATTTCTAAATTAGCACACCAGTTTATCTTATTAATAGAACATTGAACAGGCTGTGGAGAATGAAGTACTACTTAGAGTCGTTTTGACAGGAAGTAGGTCAGTGGTCAAGACTGCAGTTAGACTGAGTACCCATGAACACAAAGAAAGGAGCAGCAGACACTGGGGCCTGCTTGAGAGTGGAGCATGGGAGGATGGTGAGGATTAAAAAACTACCTTTTGGGAACCATGCTTATCACCTGGGTGAAGAAGTAATCTGTACACCAACCTCCCCGACATACAATTTACCTGTATAACACACCTGCATATGCACCCCTGAACCTAAAATAAAAGTTAAAAAAAGATGGCAGTTTGTCAGAGTCAGGGGAGAGTTAGGCAATCTAGGGAAGACTGCTGGGTAGTTAAGGATTGAAGGTATAGTGGGGCATGAGGGCTGGAGGAAAAGGAAAAGAGAGGAAACATGTAATGCAGTCTATGCCACTTGTAAGTTCTGTTATCTAGGATAAGTTATTTAATATTAATGTGAGCATTAGTGTATTAATTTGCTAGGGTTGCTGTAACAAGTTAACACAAACTATATGGCTTAAAACAGCAAAAATATATTCTCTCACAATTGTGGAGGCCAGAAGTCAAAAATCAAAGTATTAGCATGGCCATGCTCTCTCTGAGGCTGTAAGGGAGCTCTGTCCTTGCCTCCTCCTAGCTTCTGGCGCTTATTTAGTAGACACATCATTCCAATCTCTGCCTCAGTTTTCAAATGGCATTCTCCCTCTTCCTGTATCTATATCCAAAATTTCCTCTTGTAGGGGCCTTAATTATGAGATTAGGGTTTTCCCAAATTCAGTGTGACCTCAACTTGATTACACTGACAAAAGTCCTGTTTCTAAATAAGGTCTCATTCACAGATTCTGGATGGATGTGAGTTTTGGGGAGGCACTATTCAACCCAATACTCTCAGCTTTGTCACCATAAAAGTAGAGAATTATAACACAGACTTTTGCTTCACTTTCCTCTTGTGTAAAACGGAGAAGATAATCGTTTCAACCTGGAGGTTATTGTGAGAAGATGTTTGTCATTCTTTGACCTCCCATTTTATTTATCTTATAATATCCTGAATTCCTTTGGAGGAATCATTGCTTCCTCAGTGGATTGGTAATCAACCCTTCCTGAGATAATGGGAATATATGTCACCCTGTGAATACCAACTGGATAGGCCCTTTGGAGTCTGAACTTGACCAGAGAAATAAAATAACTAAAAGTGGATGAAATTATAGTATGGTGGTTAAGGGCACAGATTCTAGGGATACACCATACACTGCAACTACATGACTTTGGGAATTATTTAGCCTTCCCGTGCATGCTTAGTCATGTGTAAAATGGGAGTGTTAAGGGTACCTATCTTATCCTATATGCCGACTACATTCTTGGCATTAGGTATGCATCAGTAAATACAGCACACATGATTTCTGTCCACATGGAGCTTTCAAGCTTTGAGATAGATAGACACCAAACAGAGAAAAATGGATATCTACTATACATTGTGATTTGTGCATATGTGTTATGTGAAATGCTTGGAACATTATCTAGCACATAATTAGCAACATGTAAGTGTTAGCATTTACTTGTTGATTGTACTACAGTTCTCATCACACATTATTCCTATAATTTTGGATTCCTAGTTCTTTGGAGATGCCTTAGCTTCTGCTCATTTCTAAGCTTGGCTTTCTACCCTTCCCACTGGTAATGAGAACTCCAGTATTTTTCCAGTAAGTTTCCTTTTGCTTAATTTAGCTAAAGTTGATTTCCATTGCTTGCAATGTGAGAACTCTGATATGGCACTTTATAGGGTTCTTGTAAGGATTAAATAAGATTCTGTATATCAAGCATGTACATGCTTCATTAATATTAATTATGAGAGGGGTGACCTGGGCATACTGAGTGGAAAGGATAGCATTAGGTGACTGTGAGCTGATAAACAGAAGTGAACAGAAAATTATTAGCAAATGTATTTAGTGTAAGGGAGACTCAGAGGACTTAGCATAGTGATAAAGGAGGGCCAGCTTTCATTTACAGGGTTAAAAGTTTGAAAGTGGCTGACAGGTTAACTGGAAAAACTGACAGAATTGAGATCTTGAATGAAATAAAGGTATTGTTTACTGTTGACAGTAGTGCCCAGGGGATTTAATCCAGTGTATGCAGTCCTATTCAGAGGCAAGTTCTTCTTTTTTTGTATCACCTGAGAAAGCATTCTATAAAAACAACCTTCAAAGAATATGGTGTTTGTTCTTGGCATAAAGTACTATGAAAGGAAAACTAATGAAGAATGGTAGAACCATTTGTTTGACACCAATCCATGTAGACTCATTATTCTAAAGTGCAAAAGGTATATATTTTAAACCCAGGAGGAAAGGTAATATTGTGCCGATGGATGCACTATCATAAATATGCACATGCATATTCATATGTTGCCAATTATTCTTTTGAAGCTGTATAAATTACACATTTGAAAACTAAGAACTGAAAACATGATACATATGGAAAACCCTTCCGCATTCTGAGATAAAAATGGCATAAAAGAGGATTACTGCAAAAGCTCTTTTCCTGTCAATTTTCTTCTATTTCATTTCTAATCACCAAATTCTACTCAGTCCTTTTAACTATCCCTATAACCCAATTATCCTTTAAGCATCAGAGAACAAGAAGTACTGCAACCATTATCTGGTCCTAGTGCCAAGCTCAGACTTGGTTTTTGAAGATAAGCTCCTGTTCTGAATTAAAGGGCCAAAACTATAGTTGGCTCCAACACTTTTCACCGTGTCATCGACATTCATTCAATCGTTCTACCAGTATTGGTGAAGTCTATACTACTTTTGTCAAATACTGTTCTTTATTTTTGTCATGATGGTGAGTAAATACAGTTACTGTTGTATGGAGCTCTCAAGCTAGTGAGGGAGACTCACAGTAAAAAGGGAAACAAAGGAATACATACATATTTTCACGTTGTGGTGGGCGTTATGAAGAAAATGAACTGGGGTTAAGTAGAGTGTGGGGCTGGGGAGGGTGGGCTCATTTAGATGGGGACTACTCAGTGCTAAGGCCTTCTGTGTAAGGTGAGGGATGCGAATATGAGTGATAACTGGTTCCAGATATCAGGAGGATCATTCTTAGGAGGTGGAGAGGCAATTACACTGCTTGTGGCTACGGCGCTGAGGTCACAGTCACATTATGGGTGTGAATTTGAGCTGTTTTTGTGGTTGGTGGCTCCTGTGCATTTTGCTTTTAACAGATCTTCAGTCTTCCTGTTTTTATGAGGAGATGTCTTGAAGTTTGTGAAGTCAGGATAAGGTTGGGATTTAGTGTCTGGTCTTGAATGACTGGGTTTCTTGTGGGGCAGTGGCAGTGGGGGGTATTGCCCTAACTGGAGACCCTGTGGCCAACCATCTGGATTCTCTGAGGGCCGTGTTCTTTGTCTCCTGACTCCTCCTTGCTCTGTCCTGGGCTCCAGACAGAATGAACTGTAAACCTTTCTGTGGGAAGATCTTTCTCCTTTCCTTGTCACCCTTAGGCATTCCAGGCATAACCTTATTGCCCCTGAATAGTCCCACTCGTGTCTCTTCCCTATGCCCATGCTCTGTTTGTCCTGTTCCTCTTCATTTAAACCAAAGTAAAAAATATTTAAAAAGTAAAAAAAAATTGGATAGAAAATACTATCAGTTATTAGTGAAAACTTACAGGCAGAGGACCCAGAAAGCACCTACAGAAACTGTCAGGGCTGTAAAATAACAATTCCAGTGTCTGGGGGTAAGCGTCAGGGAGCCTTTCCTCAGATACACCCCTGTCCTCTATATCCTGTGCAGAGGGATCCTAGCTAGTAGGCTCCTCATGCCTGATCTTAGTTCTCTGACTATTTCTATAGAACCAGCATAGACCTTATCTAGGGTGAGGAATAAGCCCACCAGGGATCCTAGAGAAGTAGCAGGAAGATGGAGAAAGGATATTTGTTATGAGCTCTCTTAGGTTGGGCACCCTAGAAACAGGGCTTGAGACAGAGATTGAGATGTGGGACTTATTGCTGGAGTGCTCTTCTGAAAGACCAGTTAGGGAGAGAGCAGAGGAGGAAGGCAACGACAATGAGCTGAGTAAGGATGTGCTCTCAGATCAAGTCTAGCCTCAGTTTGAACTAGGGATTGGGGCTGGGGACTGTGGTCCATAAACTTCACCAAGCCAGCAAGGAACTAGCTTTTCTACCCCAATGTAGGCCAGTCATTGATTATGGGATAACCCCACACACCATGGGGTAGGGATATGTGTAAATCCTCAGAGTGGCAGCTCCATCAGCAGGAGGCAGCCCTCCAATACTTACAGCAGCTAGGGATGGGAGTACAGGTCTAATAAAGGGAATCTGAGGGGCATGTATCACCCAACATTGGCCTCAGGGAGGCTTAAAAGTTGGCACAATCTTTTTTTTTTTTTCTTTTTAAAGTTTCTATTCTTTTTTTTTTTTTTCTCCATAATTTTTTTTTTTTTAATTATACTTTAGGGTTTTAGGGTACATGTGCACAATGTGCAGGTTTGTTACATATGTATCCATGTGCCATGTTGATTTCCTGCACCCATTAACTCGTCATTTAGCATTAGGTGTATCTCCTAATGCTGTCCCTCCCCCCTCCCCCCACCCCACAACAGTCCCCGGAGTGTGATGTTCCCCTTCCTGTGTCCATGAGTTCTCATTGTTCAATTCCCACCTATGAGTGAGAACATGCGGTGTTTGGTTTTTTGTCCTTGCGATAGTTTACTGAGAATGATGTTTTCCAGTTTCATCCATGTCCCTACAAAGGACACGAACTCATCATTTTTTATGGCTGCATAGTATTCCATGGTGTATATGAAAAGTTGGCACAATCTTTAAAAATAATTGTAATTTCTTAAATTGTGGTACATTGAAAAAGAGCCTTCAGTAACTCTGCTGTACCTCTCCTTCCCTTCATAGCTCTGAAACAAAGGAAACTTTAGGTGGAGACAAATTAGACAGAGGCAAAAGGAACTTTAACACATCAAGTCTCTTTTTCCACCACATTCAAGTTCAAGGTCTAATAGCTAAAGCTGCAGGGAAGAGGAAGGACCCACAAAAATATAGACGGATGGGCGGCAATGGAACATAAACAAAAGTGAAGTACTCTCTGAGGAAGGTTGCCCTACACCAAGAACTTGATTTGTCCCCTTTTACGGTGAATAAATCTATAACGCAAGAAAGATCCATAAGCTTGGCCTCCACCCATAAATACTAGCCTCACTTCACCAACTCCCTTAACTCGGATTCTGTGCTCACTAAGCAATCGTGTGACTATAATTTGGTTTCCCAAACAGATCTTCCTGTGGTGAGAGAATGTTTTGTCATACTGACAGAAACATTTCAGATGAACATAAGAGTTACATTTCTCACGGTAAATGAACAAATTGGGTCCCTGTTTGTACTTCAGTCAGTTGTGAGTTTGGTTTACTGGAGTCATTTTCCCCATGCCTAATCAATCCTGTGACAAGGATATAATAAATCACCTTCAAAACTGAGAATTAGAACTGGAGCCATGGTAACCTCCCTCAGTTTCTGTGTCCTCCTTGTGGTACATATCTTTTTAGTTTCAACACATAGATGTTCAGAGGATGATGGAAAAGTCTTTGAAACTTTGGTTATTTCCAGAGAAGATAGAAATTTACTTTGGTCTTTCTGAGTGCCTGTGTCAGGGAAGCATGCTGACCTCATAGAGGATGGTAAGGAGTAAATCTGCCACCATGCCATAGGCACTGAAAGCAGGTGATGAGACAATGGAAGAAGGTAAGGACTTAAATCTCACAGCACAGGAAAGGAAGGTAAATTATCTGTTCTTCTGCCTGTAAGTCCCACAGGGAGAGGCAATGAGCCCACATAGAAGCAGTGCCTGTGGTAGGTCGAGTTGTTCTTAAAGTTTGGCACACTCAGCAATAATGTGCATGGATTCTCAGGGTCCCTGGAGGACAGCCTTTCCCAACAGTGCAGATTTCAGAGAGTTAGGATAGAGGAAGGTATTTCAAGAAGGAGAACAGCTGTGTAACTCATGTGAAGTAGAATTAGTTCGGCTGCAGAGGAAGTTCACTCAGAGGAGTCAGAAAGATATAGCCAGACAGGAAGCTTAGGACCAGATTTCAAAGGACCACAATCATCTAAAAAGTGCTGCTCTCCAAAGAGTACTAGAGATTCATACTATGGAGTCTTAAAAGCAGATTTTAGGGGTCTTTTACTCCAATTCCCTTATTTTACAGAAAGGCAATGGGCAGAGGGAGATCTATGACATTGCTATGATCACATAACCAATTAATTAGTGGCAGAACTGGAAGCAATTATAATTCCTGAAACAAAATAATTGGTTAATTCATAGTGGCTATTACTGTTTTTTTTCTTTTTTTCCAACTTCTATTTTAAGTTTAGGGGTACATGTGTAGGTTTGATACATAGGTAAATGTGTGCCATGGTGGTTTGCTGCACAGATCATCTCATCACCTAGGTATTAAGCCCAGCATCCATCAGCTATTCTTCCCGAAGAAGCTATTATTTTCAATAACATGACTCAAAATAAATGCCATAAGTCCGCATAGTTAAAGATTTAGAACTTGAGAATCTGTAGAGGTTCTAGGAAATGGACATTTTAATTTCCCTTCTCCTCAACTCTAAGTCCTGGGACTGGTTACATGTGTCTCCTAAGGCAAGCCACACTCAGACTTGTAATGATTTTGTGTGGATAAAACTTTGGGCTATGTTGAGGTTTTTGCAAAGAGAATTGAATTGGCTTCCCCAACCTCAGTCTTCCACAAATGGGTGGACCACATGACAGCAGTGATGGAGCCTAGGGATGAGGACTGAGTAGGCAGAGGATGCGTATGCTAGGTCTCCTGACCCCAGGAGGTGGTCAAAGCCTGTTTTTACACCACTGGATCATTAGACAAGATACTTTTCCAAGTCTTACCACCTTAAGATTCCAACACCAGACCTGACTTTTTTTTTTTTTTTTTGAGATGGAGTCTCGCTCTGTCGCCCTGGCTGGAGTGCAGTGGTGTGATCTCGGCTCACTGCAAGCTCCGCCTCCCAGGTTCATGCCATTCTCCTGCCTCAGCCTCCCGAGTAGCTGAGACTACATGTGGCTGCCACCACGCCTGGCTAATTTTTTGTATTTTTAGTAGAGACGGGGTTTCACCTTCTTAGCCAGGATGGTCTCGATTTCCTGACCTTGTGATCCACCTGCCTCGGCCTCCCAAAGTGCTGGGATTACAGGCGTGGACCACCACGCCCAGCCTAGACTTGACTTCTAATGAGAAAAAATGGCCTGCCCGTCTGAGTGGCCCCCAACCAGAGAGCTCAGAATTAGAGTAAACAATAAGAACATGTGCCAGTGAAATAGGATTACTAGAGAATTAAAAGAACAGACGATATATAAGGAGGAATAATAAGATGTAAACATCTTCTAGTATTCTCTTTATATCTACTGAAATGTGAGCAATCTGATTATAAGAAATATTCCATGAACAGTGGGACTAATTTCTTGCCTGTGTGTCCCAGTAGGGTGAAACCTCCATTAGGACAGGGATGTGTTTCTGTCATTCACCAACATATCCCCCAAACATCAAGCATATTGCCTGGCACATAGTAGGCAGTAACTGGAAGGTGTTGAGTACGTAAACAAATGAATGGACCATCACTTTCTCTTGGCTACTTTCTCTCTGCTACTTTCTCTTTCTCTCTGCTGCCTCATGTCTTCTTGTATTTATTTAGAACTTCCACATCCTGTTAGATACCTTGCTCTCCATCTACAATGAGTTTTCCTAGAAAAACAATTCCAGCACTTTACATTTCACTGCTATATTTCATGGCACCTTAAACAAGTTCTAAGAAACACTGACAAAATTTCTGGAAACTACATACGTCAAGCTGAATGCCCCAAGCTTATCTTTCTTATGGAGGGGATTAGCAAAGCTTGTGAAATCTGTGCAAAATCTCCATTACAAATGAACCTGGTCTGGCCAGAGGGACCTGAAAAGCACAGGAAAAACCTATGAGAATTTTTTAAAAGTTTAGCTGTCACGTCTCTCTTCTAAGCAGACAAGACATAGACATTGAGCTGTTGCCTTAAGATGTCTTAGAGATTGCAGAAAATTGACTGGTTTGATTGGATCAATAATCCCATTTAAAATTATATAGAAAGTATACATTTGGCTTCAAGGCAAAACTTTAAGAAGAAACTAAAAGCTTTTGAGAAAGAAATGAGAAACAGAGATACAGGCCTTGGCAATCAGAGCCTTGGAAGTTAAAGTAATAGGATGTAGCTGAGTCACATTTTATACTCTGAAGATATTCCTCTTTTTTCAGCAGGAATTCAGCCTTCTGGGGGATTCACTTCTCCACTATTTTTCTTTTGATTTGGTCCTAGTCTCTATTAAAGGTCTTTTATGACATATAATTTAGAATAGTAATTTCAGAATGATACTTTGATCCACCATGCCTGGCTAAGTTTTGCATTTTTTGTACAGATGTGGTCTTGCTGTGTTGCCCAGGCTGGTCTCGAACTCTCGGCCTCAAGTGATCCCCCTACCTTAGCCTCCTAAAGTGCTGGGATTACAGGTGTGAGCCACTGCACCTGACCTAGACTTAAATTCATCTAACATTTATTGAAGCATCTTTTAGGTGGCAGGCATCTGCTTAGGATTAGGGATTAAAAGGTGAATAAGACAGACATGATTCTTGTCCCCAAGAATTTATAATTTAGTAAGAATATGACAAACTCACAATCATGTACTGTGATATGGCCTGAGATAATGAAAGTGCGGGGTTCTGTGAAAGCACAATAGAGGGATACGCATGACTGCCACTTATGAATTGAAAGTGAAGAAGATTTGGATGAAGGAGGAGGGCTAGGAGTGAGGCCAGGGGGGCGGACCATAAATAGGGAAATCACACATACAAATTCAGATGCAAAAGTGGCAAGTTTGGGTAATGGATCCAGGAGATTGGGTGCATAGGCATAGCCACTGTGCATCTTTATGGCAGCTGTGTTCTCTGGCATAAGGTTGAATCTGCTCAGAGAAAGGGGTATCTTTTCTCATTTGCACAGAATTGTTATTTGGGCTAGCTGTGGCTCTGTAAAGAGGTGAATTGGCACCAAATTATGAAGTACTTGTAAATTTTGAGTTCTGAGAGATTACATTTCACTGGGGAGCCCACCAGTACTTTCAGCAGGAGAATGACAGATCATATGTGCATTTTAGACAGATCACTAATGAGACTGTGGAAGGTAAATTACATGAGCGGTAGGGAGATGGATGGGGAGAGTGTAGTAGTAACCCAGAGAATAGATAAGGGAGGCCATATGGAGAAAAGTAATTGGTGAATCATCAGGATTATGGAGGTATGAGTGCAGGTTGATTGCGAAAACATTCACAATTGCTACAAAGACAATAAAAGACATAGGAATGCAACTTACAAGGGATGTGAAGGACTTCTTCAAGGAGAGCTACAAATTACTCCTCAAGGAAATAAGAGAGGACACAAACAGATGGAGAAATATTCTTTGCTCATGGATAAGAAGAATCAATATCATGAAAATGGCCATACTGCCCAAAGTGATTTATAGATTCAATGTTATTCCCATCAAGCTACCATTGACTTTCTTCACAGAACTAGAAAAAACTACTTTAAATTTCATATGGAACCAAAAAAGAGCCTGTATATCCAAGACAATCCTAAGCGAAAAGAACAAACTGGAGGCATCATGCTACCTGACTTCAAACTATACTACGAGGTTCCAGTAACCAAAACAGCATGATACTGGTATCAAAACAGATGTATAGTCCAATAGAACAGAACAGAGGCCTCAGAAATAACACCACACATCTACAACCATAAGATTTTTGACAAACCTGACAAAAACAAGCAATGGGGAAAGGATTCCCTATTTAATAAATGGTGCTGGGAAAACTGGCTAGCCATATGCAGAAAACAGAAACTGGACCCCTTCCTTACACTTTATACAAAAATTAATTCAAGATGGATTAAAGATTTAAAACCTAAAACCATAAAAACTCTAGAAGAAAACCTAGGTAATACCATTCAGAACATAAGCATGGGCAAAGACTTCATAACTAAAACACCAAAAGCAATTGCAACAAAAGCCAGCGTTGACAAATGGGATAGAACTAAACTAAATTAAGCTTCTGCACAGCAAAAGAAACTATCATCAGACTGATCATGCAGCCTACAGAATGGGAGAAAATGTTTGCAATCTATCCATCTGACAAAGGGCTAATATCCAGAATCTACAAGGAACTTAAACAAATTTACAAGAAAACAAACAACCCCATCAAAAAATGAGCAAAGAATATGAACAGACGCTTCTCAAAAGTGGCCAGTAAACATGTGAAAAAAAGCTCATCATCACTGGTCCTTAGAGAAATGAAAATCAAAACCACAATGAGATACTATCTCATGCCAGTTAGAATGGCAATCATTAAAAAGTCAGGAAACAACGGATGCTACAGAAGATTTGGAGAAATAGGAACACTTTTACACTGTTGGTGGGAGTATAAATTAGTTCAACCATTGTGGAAGACAGTGTTGCGATTCCTCAAGGATCTAGAACCAGAAATACCATTTGACCCAACATTGACTTCAGCTTTGGATGTGCTTGAATTTTTATAGTGATGATGAATCCAAGTAGAGAGAGCTACAGGTAGTTGGATATGTGAGTCCACAGCTCAGGAAAAGATTGGGCTGAAGACACATATTAGGGTGTTATCAAAATATAGATGAAAATTCATAGGAATAGATGAGATTACCCAGAAGAAGTCTCAAAAGTTAAAAGATAAGTGGACAGATAATGGAATCTTGGGAGATTCTAGGGTTTAAAAGATGGATGGAGAAAGAATTGCCATCAAAGTATACTGAAAAATAGTAGCTAGAGATTCCAGTAGGCTTGCTGGTCTAAAAGGGGAAATCCTGCTTTTCTGCTAGTGAATGGTTCTGGAGTGAGGATGTGACCCTATTCAGGCTAATGACTTGCAGAGATATTTCACTCTCCAAGACCCAGGGAGAAATAGAAAAATAAACATATCATAAAGAAAATAGGGATTAAAGCAAAACTTGTCAAAAATTGTAAATATTTATGTATAAAAATGTCTCTTTAATGCTGTTTTTTTTTTTAAGAGATGGAGGTCTCACTTTGTCGCCCCCATCAGTGAGGAGATCATAGCTCACTGCAGTCTCAAACTCCTGGGATCAAGTGATCCTCCTGCCCCAGCCCCCTGAGTAGTTGAGGCTACAGGCATATGTATTTTTTTGTGTGTATTTGTATTTAATTATATAAAATAATAAAAATAAATTTATTTTTCTGTATATTTTTATCTAACCTCTTTTAATATAATAAGTCATTGGTATCATTTGTAAATTAAAATACAATTGACATATAGAATATAAATCTATTACAAAAATTAAGTTCAAACTTTGTCATCAGCTTGGAATTTGTTCTCTACTTTTCTCCTTTGAAAGGAAACTTGTCAAAAGGTTATGTTAAGTCCTTGCTTTCTCATCTTGTCTGGACTGTGCTCCCAGCTTTTAGTTGAAGCAGGGCCATTGCTTGGGCTCATAGTCAGAGATGACTACCCTTCTGTCAGATGTAAACTATCTTCTGGTCCGGGGTATAATAACTGAGAAGGCTCTGTTAATAAAAGTCTTTAGTTTAGCCTGTTATTGCTGAATGATTTTTTCATGGAGTACTTATTCTCCACATTCAAGAAATCAGTAACATTGTCATTTTAATAGCTTCTTTTTATGGCAGATGCCATAAGCATATTTCCTTTCCCTTCCAGCACACTGCCTATTATGCAGATACAACTTTAACCAAGCAAAGTTGTAAGAGGTATAAATAAATAATTTTGCATTTTCCTCGTAGGACAAATGACTAAATGCTAATTTGGAACCTGGCAAACTTGGGTTGCTTGTTAGAAAATTTTAGAATAATGTGCCCCCTTACTGCAATTCATGCCATATTTTCTATTTTATATGGCAAATCTCCAAATGAATAAAATGAATTGTGCTTCTCCTAATGCTATTTTCTGGAAGACAGGAAACTTATGTGTGGCAGAGACAGAAATTTAGTGTTGCTTCCACTGACTGAATCCTATTTTTCATTTATATATTCCTACCATCTTAGGTTGAAATGATGTTATTTCTGTAAGTTTGTCTATATGATGACCCAAGATATCACCTCTGATGTTTCATGAACCACTTTATTTCCTGAGGTTTAAAGTGTCTGTATTTTTAGCAGGTGCAGAGAGACATGGTTTTCTGTTGATGCTGAGAATTCTGTGCATACTAGGATGCCTACATTAAATGCAGTCTCTTTTTAAAGTTAGTAGAATTCTGTTTTTCTCTGATTCATTTAAAATTCTTGAAGAACTACTTAGTATTCAAAACCTAAGCAGCAAAAAGTGATAATATTGCAGTTCGACCTCTAAAAACTTCTACTTTTGATCCAAAGCTACTTTTCAACAAATATTTACTGAGTAACAGTTATTTGTTGGGCACTGACGTAGGGTCTGAGATAACACCAGTGAAAAGAACAAAGTTAGGCTTTCATGTGGCTTATATTCTAGTTAAAAGAGAAAGGCAATACACAAGTAAACTCACAAATGTATTATATATCATGTGTGCTTTAGAGAAGGTAAAAATTAGAGAGTGGCAATTGTTGGGGGGTATTGTTAATATATATGAACTGGTCAGAAATGGCCTCTCTGATAAGGGGACATGTAAAATGAGGAACAGGAAGTAGATTTAACAACTAAGAGGCCAGGTGACTATAGATTTGGCAACTAAGAAGCCAGGTGACTGGAAAAACCATCTACACGAAAGACTGATAGCTAGTATATAGTCATTAACTACTGGTTGGTACCTGTCTCATACTAGTTATTAAATATATTTTGAATATCTTCCCTATCCATGATGGCAACAAATTTTGACAAGAATATTTCTGTAGAAAGACACAGTAAAACACGTGCTAAGTTCTTTGAGGAACAAGGGGGAATGAGCTGGAGGTGTGGATATGAATATGACAAGGGAGGACAGGTGATGGTGTGGCTTAATGGCGTGAGCTTCCAAATTGCTGAAGGGTTTTAGGGAGGAGGCAGAGATAACAGTCCTTGAGCACCAATGAGGAATAAGGTGGGCAGCCTCATACCCTCCACACCCAGTGAAACTAGTGGTGTGGGAGAGAAAGACACCACTTGAGTTGGCTACATGCAAAGCAGCATCCTCAGAGGACAGCCAGATTTCAGTTAGACAGAAGTAGAGGAAATATTCAGAGAATAAATTAAGGATAAAGGGTGTTTTGTCAATGACAGGTGGCAATTCTCTGAGGGTATAGTAGAAGGTCAGAGAGGTCAAGTATCAGTGGAAGCTCAAGTCAGATTAGGGGATGTACAGACCTATATGGGGATAAGAGCCCGGGGGGTGGGGGATCATCAAAGGAGCACTCAGGTAGGGCAGGGTGTGATATGTTCTGAAGGCTTGTCACAGTGAGTGTGAGGAAGATGGATGTGGTATCTTTCTGGGGGGGGCATAGCTCCCTGGGTGGTTCAGTCATAATGATGGTGGAATGGAGGCAGCTGGGGCACCGTGACATCTGTAGGGATGTGTGACTCCATGGGCACTCTCTGTGAGCTCTGCCTAATGCCACATGGTGGACACCCCATATTCAATTTACCAGGTAAGTGCCACAGCTCTGCTTCAATTATACACATGACATCAAAACATCTGAGTCCAAATGGAAAACTTCATGTAATTATCCAGATGGTTTTTAAATATTCAGATGGTTTCATTACATCGAAGAAAACCTCTGTATGATTATTGGAAAATTTAACTTTTGATCTCTTGCACTTCATATTTTAAATGTGCTTCTTTGTCTGTTTTGGCCAAAATTACCTACATCTGATATTCTGTAGATGTAAAGCCACTTCTTTACAAAGGAGGGGAGGCAGATCCTCTATGAAGTTAATTCCTGAGTTTGATTAGAACTCATCAACATATATAATTTCTTTTTCAAACAGAACAACACAGAACTTCTGAAAGAGTTGATCTCTGGATTCACCTTTTTTGGACAGTGAAGTTTCTCATCCAGCACTTTGCTTTATATATCAGGTTCAAGAGCATTTTGCAAAAAGAAAAAGCATTGTAGAATTCTAGAGTCGCTGGATTGGATTTAAACTCCTGCTGTGGCTTCTCAGACTAACCAGTCCCTGCACAGATGAGGAAATAGACGTGGTCAAGGCCCCAAATTACATTAGTGGCACATGCAGGACCAGATCCCAGAGACCTGGACTGTGGAATTTTGTTTTTCTTTGACATCTGGAGCATCAATCTCTCTGTAGCTTTGTCAAATAACTCCCATTTCTCTTCAAGCTATTTCTGTTATCACTCAAGGGTAAAACCGCAGAGGCTGAGAAGGCCGAGTCTCACAGTACTCAAATGAACCTATCAACAGATTTGGGCCTCTCTCCTCTCAATGAACTCTGCTCTAAGTGCTGGAATGAGGGCCAGGAAATTGAGGAATAAATTGGCATTTGCTTAGTAGATACTATATTTCTTTCATCAGTTTCCTCAAGCATAAAATGAATACATAGGAGCCGATAATCTCCAAGGGCTTTTTAAACCCAAACTGTAGATAACCCTATGAAAGTCTTAGCAATCTCAGTTTTGCAGATGTGGACCAATAAGGATTTCTAAAATATTTTACTGAAAATAAGTCTTTAGCTGCAGCCTGTGAAGAAAATAATTGTTGAACTGTTACATACATTTGTTGAAATTTTATTAATACATAGGCATCAACACAACTAGTTTGTATGCACCTTAGGAATAAGAAACACACCCCTTATGGGTTTAACTTTTTTGGTTTTATTTCCACAAAGGAGACAAAGGCAGTTTACTTATTCTGCAATTACCGTAGGTGGAAAGCTATCAATAAAATCCCATGGTTTCCCCAGTGGTTATGCAATCCTAATAATTAAATCTACACATCTGCTAAATAATAGCAGATTCAAAGTCTAGCAATTTACATGGAAGAAAACAGATGTCATTCCAGTATAATCTCTTCACTTTCACCATGAGTGCTGTGAACGCTGCATACCCCACCGTGATTAATCTATCAAAATACTCTACTCCATTTACTCCATTTTATTACATCCTGTGTCACAGGAGATGGAGCAGCTGTTTCCGGATAGAAAGCAAAGAACTGGTACAAAATAAAGCATTCTCTGAATAGGTGCAGCAAACCGATTTCCTGAATTATTAAAAAAGAGATCAAGTGTCTACAATGGGGTGATTTTCAGAAACTCTGGTGGAACTACTGTCTCAACCAACAGCAAAAATTGAGAATGATCTAAAGCATACAATGAATAGGTACATTTTCCCTTCACAGAGAAATACTCTGCAAGGCAATTCCATCCTTCTGAGTTAAAAACCCGAGTCATATCCTCTGTTAAGCACAACAATTCTATTTGAAGAGCAGGTTCTTTCTTAATTTAGTTGCCATTAAATAAAACCCCATCATAAGGGAAAAATAACAACATGTGAGATAATCCAAAATTCTGAAAACTTATGCTGAGAAGTTTAGAAAGAAAAAAGTAGCGTTTGTTATTCTAGGCAAATTTATTTGGTTATGAAAAGTGTTATCAAAAAGGACATTGAATATTTGCTGGGAAGTTATCAAATACATTTTCTTTGATGCAAATGATATTAAAAGAAAAGGTGGAGAAATTTAAAAATACATATATTTAATGTATTCTTAGAAACATCGTATTTTATTAGACAAACAACTGAAACTTTGATTCACATATGAATTTCTTGGAGTGCTAAAACCCCCAGAGATTTTGATTCGATGAATCCTGGATGAGGTTCAGGAATCTGAATTTTTAAGATGCCAGCTAGTTAATTCTGGTGCAAGTCATCCTTGGATGATTCTGAGAAATGTGGTCTAAATCATAGTTCAGATAAACACGTATTGGTACTCTCATGTAGTATGTATACATTGTAGGGACTCAACACATGTTTGCCAAAAGCATGGGACAATTAAGAACTTTATATTTGGAGTCAGACATCTGTGCTTAAGTCGTTGTTCTTCCTTTTGCTAGCATTTTCATTTTGGGCTAAATCTTTATTCTTTCTCAACCTTAGTCTTATCATCTGTAAAATGAGTGCACACAAACTTACCTTCTACAGTGATTTTGAAAATTTGTAATTAACAATTAACTCCTTGCAGGATCAGTCTACAATAATTGCCTTTCATTCTTTTCCTCCCATTCTCTTTTCGACTCTCTCATATCAGGCTTCTGCCCCCACAGAAACAAAAACCATCAATACTGCTCTTGTGATCACAAATGACCTCCACCTTGTTGAATCCAGTGGCCAGGGCTTAGTCTCCATCTTATTTGACCCATTAGCAGGATTCATATAATTGTTTGTGCCTTTTTCTTCAATAGAATTTCTTTGCATATCTTCTGAGAATCAAATTTTCATGGCTTTCCTCGCACCTGGCTTGTTGTTCCTTCTTGGTCTCCTTTGCTGGCTCCTCCTCTTCTCACTGACCTATCAGTGTTGTAGTACTCCAGGGCTCTGTCCTTGGTCCTCTTCTCTATCTACATTCACTCTCTGGTTTTAGATATCACATCTGATGGCTACCGAATTTATATCTCCAGTATAGACTTTTCCCCCTGAACATACCGGAATCATATCTTAAACTGTCTCTTTACTATATCTACTTGGATGTCTACTAGACATTTTGAACTGAACACAGCCAAAACTGAACAGCTGATTTTTCCTCCACTCCCCCAAACCTGCTGTAAGTATGACTCTCTCCATCTCAGCCAATGACAAATTCATCCTTCCAGTTGCTCAGGACAAAACCTTGGAGTCATGCTTGATGTCTCTCTTCATCTCATACCCCATATGCAATCCCTTAGGAGATCCTTATGACTCTCCCATATTTTCCCACCTCCATGGCTATCATTCTGATGAGAGCCACCATGATCTTTTTCCTGAAATAGTGCAAAACCCTAACTAATTGCCTAATGAATTTCCCTGATTTCACCTTTGCCTCTCTGCAGTCTATCCTTTACAAAGCAAAGAAACATCCTTTTAAAGTGTGAGTCAGATCATACTACTCTGCTACTAAAAACCATTCAATGACTTTCTATGTCACTCAGTAGAAAAAGCCAAGTTCTCATTATGACCTACCAATTCCTATGATACAGTCCCCATTTTGTGTTTAACCTTATTTCCTCATCTCCACTATCCTCCAGCCAAACTGACTTCTGCTATTCCTGAGCCTAGCATGACTGTACTGACAATTCAACCTACCTGGAATACTCTACTCCAGGCATTCTCATGGCTTTCTCCCTCACCTTCTTCAAGTCTTTGCTCAAAAGTTACCTTCTTAGTGAGTCCTCCCCTGACCACCCTACTTAAAACTATACCTTCTACCATTTCCTTGACTCTTCCTGTCTCCTTCCCCATTTATTTTTGTACATAATATATATCATTTTCTATATTATATAATTTACTTATTTTTATTACTTGTTGACTGATTGTAAGCTCTATGATGACAGGAATTTCCTTTCTTCTTTTATTCACTGTTGTGTCCCTAGCACCCAAAACATTGCCTGACACATGGTAGATGCTCAATAAATATTTATTGAATAAAGTAATGAATGGCCCTGATTTTTATTAATGTAATCCATTAGTGCATTAAATACTTTTATAGATATTGAGACAGTCTTCCTGAAATAAAACCAGTTTTAAAATGATTTCATTTGATATATAACTCATATGCTTCTTTTTTAAAAATTGATCATAATAGATGACAGGTAGAAGGGCTTAGAGTGTGCAAAATGTTCTACATGCCTTACATACATCCCCTCATTTAGCACTTATAAATGACCATGAAGATGACATTATAATTATTATCTCTATTTTACAGATGAGGAAAGTGATGAATAGAGAGGTCAAGTGATTTGTTCAAGGTTACACAGCTATTAAGCTTCAGAGCTGGGATTCAAGAGTAGGGAGCCTTCTCCAGACCCTGCTTTGACAACATCCTGGGTAAATAGCCACCTGGGGTCACAGAATAATTCAGTGACTAGTTGTGTTCAAAACACTGTCTGTTTGATGGTTTAAAATTACTTTTCAACAATTGTGTGTCAGATGCAGTTGGCCTTTGATTCACCTTTTGGATAGTCCCTATTGCTTTGTTCCTAAGACTTAGATCTGTAAATTGCTAAGTATTTATCTCCATTTCTTGCATTTTTGACTGCTAGAGGCTAATCAATTACATGCCCTATCTGAGAAAAAATTTTATAAGTATATGTTATAGGCCTATTGGGTACTCCTAGCTTGGTCCATTTTCTTTTCTTCTATAGAAATAACAGCTTGGCCTCAAACAAGCTTTCAAGGAGACCCAGATGGTGAATAATAATTTTAATAGATCCATTGTTCAGTTTTAAAAAGATATCAGTCTAGTCATTAATGAAAGTCAGGAAATTGCTTTACTGCAGTAAAGTACTGTCAAAAGACCATTTATAAATTGTGAGAATATTACTTTTTCAATTAAATTTAAATATGATAATGAATGAAGAGAGAGGTGTACCAGTTCATAATTAGAGGAACTTGAATAAACAGAAAGGTGAGAAAAAAGATGAAGATTATCAAAGTACTTATAATTTCTATGAGCAGAAGCCTCAAGAGCTCTATCTAAGGGTTCAATGCAAAATGACTGCTATTATATTTTAACCTAGTTTGCTTGGGTTATTTTTAAACTTTTGACTTTTATTGTAGAGGTGTGTTACCTACTAGAGACCAAATCTTTTACTGAGTTCAAATTCTGATTGAGGTCATCAGTGATTATGGGAGAACTCATAAATAATATTCCTCACCTTCTGGGTAGAGATTGGGATTTCAAGAGCCCATCAATAATGGTTATTCTTTACTATTCTCTGTAGTTGGATAAAAGCAAGGTTAGACTTCCCTGAGGAAATAGGAAAAAAAAGTTTATGCATGAACTTTCTGATAACCTGGAGAAAGTTAACTGAAAAACTATGGTTAAAGTGCTAAAAGTAGTAAAGAATTTACTATAAAACTTTAGACTTCTTTTGGTTTTCAGTTGAAAATGACAATGCTTTTGGCTTTAGAAGTTTATTTATAACTTGAAGTCACTTTTGCAAGAATATAATTATATTCTGAGGCATGCTATATGAAATCTGATGGCTTTTTATTGATACATTAATATATGTAAACATTTTTAGGCAGTTATTGTTCTTTTGAAAGTTATTCAGTATCTTCCACAAACTGGGGGCCTTAAGGAATCCCAGAACATGAATTCATACATAAAACTGGACCTTGATGAGAGTTAGAGATACCACTGTGCAGTGGAAAATGTTGTTACCCACCTGGTATTTATTCCCTTTTTCCTCTTTTCTGACAGAACCTAAGTTCAGATATCCACCTCAGCCTTCTAGTCCTGGGAAAGCTGACCCCACTGCAGAGGAGGTAGAACCTGGTTCGTTTAAGCTATTTAACCTGTTTAACATAAGACCTTCCTTTGAAGACTACTATTGGATCAGGGTTGATCCATGGCTTATTTTGACAATTCAGATTGTAGAAAAGGACATATATTCCATGAGTGTGGGAGAGGCCTTTCTTTCTCTTTTCTGTTCAGTATAAACAAGAAAGCGTGAAGTTCTAATGTCCAAAGAAGGTTAACTTGAAGTCATTAGAGATCACTTTTAGGATGAAACTGATACTGAGGATTGCTGAGTAGAGGGAAAGAAAGAACTTCAAGCCTTGATAACATAATTGAACTCTCTGATTGAACTGAACATAGAGTTCTCACACTTTTGGGCTTCCCTTAATGGTAGATATTCAATATCCTATTATTGTAACTACTTTGAAGCCATACTTCATAACAAAATATAATAGGCTGGGTGGCTTCAACTACACACATTTATTTCTCATAGGTCTAAAGGTTGGAAAGCCCAAGATCGAGGTTCCAGCAGATTTGGTTCTTGGGGGAAAGGCATTCTTAAAGGGCTGTAGATGGCCACCTTCTTGCTGTATCCTCACATGTCAGGAAGAGGAAGCTCTGATGTGTCTTTCTCTTATAAGGGCGTTAGTCCCATCATGTGGATTCCATCCTCATGATCTCATGTAAAGCGAATTACCTTCTAAATATACCACCTCCTAACAACTCACATTGGGAGTTAAGGCTTCAACATATGAGTTTGGGGGGAACACATTTAATCTATAACATTCTACCTGGACTCCCCAAAATTCATGCCTTTTTCACATGCAAAATACATTGATTCCATCCCAAATGTCTTAATTGTTTCAGCATCAACTCTAAAGTCTAAAGTCTCAGCTAACATTATCTACATCAGACAAGAATGAGACTTGAGTTACCATTCATCCTGAGAGGAAAATTCCTCTCTAATTGCAAACCTTCAAATGCAGATAAATTAGTGCTTGCAAAATGCGATGGTGGGACAAGTATAAAATAGACATTTCTATTCCAAAAGAGAGAACTTGGAAGGAAAAAAGGAACAAGTTCCAAGCAAGTCCCAAACCTATCTTGACAAATTCCACTAGATCTCAAGGCTCCAGGATAATCCTCTCTGGTTTGATGCGTTGCCTTTTGGACCCATGGGGGATGCAGTCCCACTTCTACAGTAATGCTTTGCGGAGGGTTGCACCCTCAGAACTCTGCTAGATGGAGCTTGGGTAACCAAGGCCCAGGGAGCCTGCCTCCACAGTTCTAGGTGGCTGCCCTCTGGCCTGTTGAAATTGAGGCAATGGCCCTGCCATATTGAAACTGAAACATCAGAGATGTCTGATGATTTCTGAATCATCTTCAGGGTTGTTTTCCCCTTGTCTCAAAGATCAGTGCTCATTCACATCCATATAGCCTTATGATAGAGTTCTGTAGGACCTAAGAAGTCCAATAGCTTTCTTACATTTCATCCCATCTGCATTCTCTTCAGTTATAACTGGCAGTGTTTACCCTCAGGTGGTTGATTATGTGTGTGGCTCACACTCATACTAATCTCCTTATCAAACAGTTGTTCAGCCCCACTCTTGGTATTCTCTGCAATATGGATAGACTGAGAATTTTACAAATCTTTAAGTTCTAGTGCTTTTTTTCTTCACAATTCGTCCTTCAATTTATATCTTTTCCTGTGTTTTATGATAAGCAGTCAGGAGTAACCAAGCTGCATGTTCAACACTTTACTTAAAAATCTCTTTGGCTAAATATCCAGTTTCATTGCTCATAAGTTCTACCTTTCACAAAACATTAGAACACAAACACAATTCAGCCAAGTTCTCTGCCGCTTTATAACTAGGATCATCCTTTGTCCATTGTCCAATAATAGGTTCTTCATTTCCATCTGAGGCCTCACCAGAATGGCCTTTATCATCAATAGTTCTACCAACATTATGTTCATGATTATTTATGTGCTCTCTTAGAAGATGGACACTTTTTCTATAGCTCTCCTTTTCTTTCTGAGTCCTCACCAGAATCAACTGTAACACTCTCTTCACAGCCATCTTGGCCTTTTCTAGCAGACACCCAAAAACTCTTCCAACCTCTACCCATTACCCAGTTCCAAAGCTGCTTCCACACTTTCAGCTCTTTGTTACAATGTACCTCACTTCTTGGTATCAATTTCTATCTTAGTCAGCTTGGGTTGCTATAATAAGATACCAAAGATTAGGTGGCTTAAATAACACTTATTTTTTCACAGTTCTGGAGGCTGGAACTCCAAGATCAATGTGCTAGCATGGTTAGGTTCTGGTGAGGCCCTCTTGATGGCTTGCAGACAGCCACTTTCTCATTATATGTTCACATGGCCTTTCCGTGGTGTGTGCATGTGAGGGAGAGAGATAGAGAGAAAGACAGAGAGAGAGAGAGAGGGAGAGAGAGAGAGAGAGAGAGAGAGATCTTCCTCTTCTTATAAGGGCAGTAATCTTATCCCAGGGGGCTCTACTGTCAAGAGCTCATCTACACCCAATTACTTCCCAAAGGCTTCATCTCCTAATACCATGGGGGTTAGGGCTTCTCCTCTTGGGGAGAAGAATAAACTTTCAGTCCATAGCAGAGGGCTTATAATTTTATTTGAGACTTGGAATTTCAGAGCCACCTACCATTGTCTGCATGGTCTGAGATGTAATGGCCATAATCAATCATCCTGCTGGAATGCCCTTCACACTTGGGAAAAGTTCTCCTTGGGCAGCAGGAGGGAAGTAGGAAACAAATCCTGAAGCAAGACCAATGCTTATTTGTCTCCAGCTTTCCTGGGAGGTAGAAAAGAACCTGCGTGGGGGAGGTTAGATGAAGAAAACTCTTAAGAAAGAGACAAAAAGCTGGGAGCAGAAAGTAGTTTGTGTCTTTATAGGCATACCTAGTAGTATTGTAGAGAATAAAAGGGTGGGATACTGCACACTGACCTATTTGCTAGCACTATACAGAGAGAGTGATTTCCACATAAGAGTCAGAGTCTAAGACTTTTGGATCAAGAGCAGCAGCAGATGCACAGGGCTTCATGGCAGAGCTAAAAGAAATTTCTCTTCAGGAGAAGCTTGTGAGGAGACAACTTGGGAAATGTAAGACAAGCTTCACTTTTCAAAGTATTTTAGAGGAAACTGACCCATGAAATGGGGATTGAGGTGGCACTGGTTATTGATGATTATGTTACATTTATATGTAACACAACTGAAGTGCTGAGGTTGTCTTCCATTTTTGTTCCTGAGGGAGAGAACCTTTGCTAGCCTTTACTGTGACCAGCACTCAGAATCTACTTTGCAACTTTCAAAGAAAGGAGGGAGTATGTCAAACCAGTGCAGTTGCAACACACATCCTTCCATTGGAAATTTCAGACTTTTTACTGGAGGTATTGCAAACTTGAGTGCCACCTGAGCACACCAGGAATCTCTTCATTAGACCAGGGTTTGGCAAGTCTTTTTTGAATAATGTCAAGGAGAAAAAAATTTAGGCTTGGGGGGCCATATGCTTTCTGTTGCATCTACTCAGCTCCACCATTGAGGCAGAAAGCAGCCTCAGACAATACATAAATAAATGAGTATGGCTGTGCTCCAATAAAACCTTATTTGTGATCACTGAAATCTAAATTTCATATAATTTTCAAGTGTCACATTATATGTCACATACTTTTTAAATTGTGTTTTTCTACCATATAAATATGTAAAAATTATTTTTAGCTTGTGAGCCACATAAAAACAGGTGGTAGGTTTGACTTGGCCTGTGGGCCATAGTTTGCTGCCTCCTGCACTAGACAGTAGCCAGCCATAGAGGGCAATGGGCCTCTTTCCCATGAAGAAGGGTGAATGCCAGTCTCTTAATACCAGTTCAGCCTCTTCACCTTTGAGAGCAGTTTCCCTTCAATAAATCACCTGTAAAGTACATCCTTCTCACAAAGACAAGCATTAATTTTCCTCTGAGAAAATACAGGCTTGCCTGTAATGAGGAAAGGACATTTTTCCTATCAGCTTGGGTTTTGTGTTTTGTCCTTTGTGAACAACAGACTGCTCTATTGCTATGCTGAGAAGCATTTGGCTCTTTTTTGCCAGACCTGAAGCTTGGCTGAATCACAAGAACAACCACGCTGGTTGTCAATGACTGTTCTTTTTGGTGCCAGAAGGAATGGTGCCAACTATGATTAAATTCGTTTGATTTCTGGCCTCCTGCTGATGGGGACAATAAGAGGAGGTACTTGCCAGTTCTCCCAACCCATATATACATTTTTAAAAGCAAAAATACCACTATATTGTACATGTTGTTTCTCTTTAAGAAAAGACAATATAGCCAACATTTTCCCATATTATCTATAACATTATTGTAAATGGCTATTCACTATTTCATCATACGTTATAAAATGACTAAGTTCTCCATTTTTGGCATTTAAGTGTTGCTAATTTTAAAATCTTATAAAATCGTGTGATGAAATTTCTTTAAGACATATCTTCGTGCTGATTCGTGATTGTGTTTTCAGGCTGAGTTCCTAGAAATGAAATTGCTGGAGTAAGCATGTATTAAAGGCTTTTGATAAGTGTCACAGAAATACACTCTAGATTTAGCTCAATCAATTTATATTCCCATCAGCAATACATGAAAGTTTCAATTTCTCTGTACTCTTGCCATTAAAAATTCAATTTGTTAGGAAAGTACAAAGCAAAATGTACTTTTAAGTAAAATGTTGTATTTCTGTATATCTTTCTCAATATTGCGAATATTTAACGGGGCAAGGACACTGTCTTCTTGATTGTTAATTCTGGGTTCCTAGTACAATGCCTGGCATATAGTAGCTATTCAATAAATTTGGTTTGAATTAAAAATGACAGAAAAAGGACATAATATTGCTTCTATCTAGATATGTACTTTACATATTTTCCTCAATTTTTCAGACCAGTTAATTTGCTATAAATACTATCTGATTAAATTTATTGAGGTCTGCTTTTTATAAGCTGTGCTTACTAATATACTTTTCAAAAATATGACTTAAAATGTAGAATAGAGGCTGGGCACGATGGCTCACTCCTATAATCCCAGCACTTTGGGAGGCTGAGGCGGGCGGATCACGAGGTCGGGAGATGGAGACCATCCTGGCTAACACGGTGAAACCCCATCTCTACTAAAAATACAAAAAAATGAGCCAGGCCTGGTGGCGGGCGCCTGTAGTTTCAGATACTCAGAAGGCTGAGGCAGGAGAATGGCATGAACCCGGGAGGCAGAGCTTGCAGTGAGCCGAGATCTCACCACTGCACTCCAGCCTGGGCGACAGAGCGAGACTCCTTCTCAAAAAAAAAAAAAGCATGTAGAATAGAAGACAAAATGATTGTAATAGATAGTTATGTGAATCTCTAATTTTGATCTTTATAGGAAACCTATTGTTTCTATAACGTTACACTGCTGGTAAGCTTTCTATCTGTCTCTCTCTGTTTCAAATCCAATTATGTAATTCACTGCATCGGGGTAAACATCTTTTATTTGGGATGTGTATATATCCAAAG
Organism: Hylobates moloch; assembly: GCF_009828535.3. Classification (NCBI taxonomy): domain Eukaryota; kingdom Metazoa; phylum Chordata; class Mammalia; order Primates; family Hylobatidae; genus Hylobates; species Hylobates moloch. The sequence continues at coordinate 73,107,355 of NW_026652286.1, read as the reverse complement.
ACTTAGAAATTTTTTTGGATACTTACACAGATTTGATAAAGCAAAAATAAATAGCCATGGACAAGACATAAATGGAAATCTCCTTGTTGTCACTTGAGTGCAACTAGGATTTTGCTATCATAACAGTAGTTGCAGCTGTACATTCAAATGAAGAAATGCCTGCAAGGGCAAGATTCTCTCTTCAGATTAATATCCTACTGTTACTTGATTGTCTCGGTTGACTTACAGACCCTGTAGTGTTAAGTAAAATAGTTGTCTATTTACAGAGACAAAGTAATTTCTAACTCCAAGGTCATTTGCCCTTTATAGAAAAGAGAACTTTTGAAGTTTTATAGAAATAGCACTCAGGTGAGAAGCATGGGAAAAGCAACAGATTCTCTGAGCACAACACTTTCAGGAGCTCTTCCCTCTTCATCTTGAGTTTTGTAGACTTAAAATGTTAACTCACAAGGGGATGCATCATTGTCTCTTGTTCACTAATATACTGCAAGAATCAAGATCAATGCCTAGTACATATCAAAAGCTCAATAAATATTTGTTAACTGGAGAAATCTTGTATATTCCTTTTTTTTTTTTTTGAGATGGAGCCTCACTCTGTCACCCAGGCTGGAGTGCAGTAGCATGATCTCGGCTCACTGCAAGCTCCGCCTCCTGGGTTCACGCCATTCTCCTGCCTCAGCCTCCGGAGTAGCTGGGACTACAGGCTCCCGCCACCATGCCCGGCTAATTTTTTTGTATTTTTAGTAGAGACGGGGTTTCACCGTGTTAGCCAGGATGGTCTCCATGTCCTGTCCTTGTGATGCGCCCTCTTTGGCCTCCCAAAGTGCTGGGATTACAGGTGTGAGCAACCGCGCCCTGCCGTATTTTCCTTCTTTAATTCTTTTTTCCTTTTTTTCTGAGCATTTACAAAATTCCTTTTTTCTGAGCGTTTACAAAATGCTTGGTGCTTTGGAGTTACACAGTTTGTCTTCAGGGAGCTTATAGTCCAGTTGGAGGGACAAAACCCCAACACACATGGAAGTTTACTAGTTGAGATTGATCAATATCTTAGCCACAAATAACCATCTTTACAACGAAGACATTGAAATTGGCTTCAACCCCCTCTGGAAGAAGCCACTTAAAGCATAAAAAGTAAAAATTCTGTGATAATGAGTGACTGGGCTTCCTTCCTGTAATTTTCTTCCTTTTTATATCCTGTTTCAGACTGCTATAACTCATACTAGTATATCTCTCTCTAGATAAAAATCTTTCAGTAGCTCCCATTACTGCAAGGTAGAATTCAAATACTATCTGTTGGCTGTGATAGATCAATGATGATCGCCAAGGCTCTGATATTTCTCTCATTGAAAAGTGGTGTCTATGTCTTCTCCCCTTGAATCTGGGCAGAATCCATGACTGCTTTTATCAATAGATATGGTAGAAGTGATACTTTGCTAGTTTAAAGGCTCAGGTCTTAAGAAACTGACAGCATCTACTTCCTGTCTTTTGGAGCACCCACTCTTGGAACCTGAGCTGCCAGATAAGAAGTTCAACTATCTTGCTGGAGAATCTGTGTGGAGAAACCCTGAAACAACCAGAAGAGGGAGAGTGGCCCAGCTAAGCCCTGCTTTGTAGCCTTCCCAACCAAGGTACCCAATATATAAAAGAAGCAGCCTTTGATCCTCGATTGCAGCCTAGCTACCAGCTGAATATCACCACGTGACTTTGAGCCAGTTAAATCTTGCCCATTTTATAACTCAGAGATTGTGAAATAACTTTGCTTCCAAGACATCAAGTTTGGAGTGGTTGGTTACATAGAAACAAGCGACCATAGCAATAGCTTATGAAGCTTCTTATATATAAACACCAATCTCTTTCTTCATCATTTTCCTCCACTTAAAAAAATTAATAGACTTTATTAATTTTTTGAGCAGTTTTTGGTTTATAGAAAAATTGAGTAAAAACTACAGAGAGCACTTCATATACCCCTCTTCCCCCACCAATATTGCCTATTTTTAAATATCTTGCATTAGTGTGGTATGTATGTTACAATTGATGAGCCAGTATTGACATATTATTAATTGAATTTCATCATTCACATTAGGATTTATTCTTCCTTTTTGCATTCTATGGAATTCGACAAATATATAATGACATGTATCCATCATTATAGTGTCATACAGAATTATAGTTTCACTGCCCTTAAATATCTTTATCCTCCTTCTCCACAAACCCCGACAACCCCTGATCTATCTCCATAGTTTTGCCTTTTCCAGAAGGTCACGTAGTTGGAATCATATGATAGAAAGCTTTTCAGATTGGTTTTTTTTTTTTTCACTTAGCAATATGTATTTAAGGTTCTTCCATGTCCTTTGGTGACATGATAATGCATCTCTTCTTAATCATTGCATAATAGTCCATTGTGTAGATATACAAGTTTTTAAGTTTATTTTCCTGTTGAAGGACATCTTGGTTGCTTCCAAGTTTTGGCAATCATGAATAAAGTTGGTATAAAAATTCATGTGCAGATTTTGGAGTGTATGTACATTTTCAGCTCATGTGGATACATACCAAGGAATATGATTGGATCATATGGTAAGATTATGTTTCATTTTGTAAGACACTGCTATAGTATCTTCCAAAGTGGCTGTACCTCTCGTATTTCCATGAGCAATGAGTAAAAGTTCCTTTTGCTCCACATCCTTGCCAGTATTTGGTGTTGTCAGTGTTCGGATTTCAGCCATTCTAATAGGTGTAGTGGTAGCTTGTTGTTTTAATTTGCATTTTTAGTGACATATGATGTTGAGTATCTTTCCATATGCTTATGTGCCATCTGTGTGTCTTCTCTGATGAGGCATCTATTTAGATCCTTTGCTCATTTTTAAATTGAGTTGCTTGTTTTCTTTAGTTGAATTTTAACTATTCTTTATATATTTTAGATACCATTTCTTTATCTGATTTGTGTTTTGTAAAGATTTTATCCCACTTTCTTCCACTTTTAGCCTTCATTCTCCCTCAAACACACGCTCATTAGACTCAAATCACACAAAAAATGACTTGCTTTCTCTTCATGCCATGCTGTCTCTAATTTCCATACCTTTGCACAAGCTATTTCCCTGCCATCTGACTCAAGATAGAGGAAACTTACACTTGAAGTACAGGAAGATTAGTAATATGATTATATCCTATTCTCTATGAAACCTTCCTGCATTCCAGACAAATTTAGAACCTCCATTCTCTGAGCTCAGAGGTATATAATTGTATACGCCTCAATTAAAACATTTAGCACCCTGTATTTTAACTCTTGGTTTATAAGTCTGTCAACTCAAATGGATTGTGGACATCACAAGGACAGGGCCCATGCCTTTTACATTTTTATATAAGTGTCCAGTGTTCCACATAAGAAAAAGGAGACACAATAGACACTAACTATATGAGGGAGTACACACACTAAATCTATGTGGTGAGGTGCGGGAGGAGAGATCATGAGTTATGCTGCCATATATTTCATGGTAGACACCACAGTCTTCAATATTAAGAAATAAAGAATAACATTTGCCTAGAAATGGATGATAAAGTTCAGTGGGAAAACATCTATTTTTGGCAAAATTTTTATTCTAGAGTTTTCTCTTCCTCTTGTTTCATTACAATAATCAATATGTAGCATGAAAGTATACTTTTATATTGTAAATATTTTAGAAAATATAGAAAAGACAGGAGAAAATAAGCTTACCTATAACATCACAATTTAGACAGAATTATAGTTAATGTTGTTGTCAATTCATCCAGACTTTTTCTAGTTTTTTATTTACAGTGTTCTTTTTGTAGCAAAGTAAATTTAGTCTAAAAAATTATATTAAATCATCAGTCTTAAGAACTCATTATATGCTCAAAAACAATATTTAATCCTTACTGCTCTAGTTCAAATTTTACTTTCCCACAAGATCTATGCTCAGGAATTTAGCTGCATACTATGACAAACTTTAGTCATAAATCTGTTGCTTTCTATTACTGTGTTCCTTCCCAGGATAACTTCCTCAGTGATATCGAATATAATACTGACTGGTTTCATATCAGAAAAAAACAAGTGGGAGAAAGTTGCAAATTTTCTGGAGAATAGTCTCATCACAATATGATTGTTCTTCTTCTACATGAAGAAATACAAAGGAGTTACTTTAACCATTAGGAAGTGGTATACACTAGGTATTTTTTTAAAACCAGAGAGTGAGGTCTCTTAAACAAAGACTGTGTCTAAATATTTACTGAGTTCCAGAATTCTCTGTCCACCTCTAAGATGACTTTCAAATGATCCCCAGCTCCTAATATTCCCACCCTTGTATAATCTCTACTTTTTTGAGTGTGGCAGGATATACTGATGTACACTTAAAAAACAAAATGGCAAAGGTAATGAGATGTTGCCTCAAATTGTTTAAGTTTCAAAAGGAAAAAAAAAAAACCCAATGGCTTCCATTTGAGGCCTGCTCTCTCTCACTCTTGGGTCACTAGCTCTGAGGGAAGCCAGCTGCTGTGTTGTGAGGCAACTGTGAAATGTTTCAAGTGGTGAGGGACTGAGGCCTTCCAATACCCATGTGATTGAACTTGGAAGTAGATACCTCACCCCCTCAGCCAGCCTTCCTCAGATCTTCAGAAGAGGCTGCAACCCCAGCTGGCAGCTCAACTGTAAACTGGTGAGAGAACTGAAAAGGTACCCAGCTGAGCAACACGCACACACATATTCCTGACCCATAGAAGCTGTAACATATTAAGTGTTTGTCATTTTTAGCTGCTAAATTTCAAAGTACATTGTTATATAGCAATAGATAACTAATACAGCTAACTTAGTTCACAACTCTGTGAAAGAGTTTTTGATGCATTCCACGAGCAAATGATGCTACTTATCAATGTGATCATGCTTTCTATGCTGTTTATTAACAGTTATTTTCACTGAACTGTACTTTGTTGTGCAGAGTGGGTTATTGGTGCCAGCGTTATAATTAAATGTTCTGACTAAAGAGAAGGAAAGGGAGAGCCTGACTAGAAGTTCTGGGTGGTACAGGTCACTTCCTGAGAGACCGGACACAACCAACTCACCAGAGGCTACTCTTTCTAGTAATTAGCCCCATTCAGGAAGTCTTATATTCTAGTATTTGTCTCCTGGAGGTCATAACTTTCCACTAGAGCACTTTCTTTGGTTTAGGCCTAAGGAATACTGGAACATGTTCGCAATTCAAATACAAAAGCTGAAAGGATTTTCTTAAGTGTGTGGCAAACCTGTTTTACATCAAAGCTATTCCATTCCGATATGAGGCTACTTATAGTCTTTAGTCACTCCCATACTCCAAATGTGAACATTCTGAATTCCCTAAGCTATTAGTAATGAGACTTTTAAAGTACATGGTACACATGGTATTGGTACTGGCTCCTTCTAAAGCAAAGCTGTGTTTGACATCAGGTGGATACCTAGAGAGTGAGGTTAGGTGTAGGGTACCATCCAGAACAATTCTCAGTTGTTGGAACACAACACCACATCCCTGGAGTCTGAGACTATTTTTACGTAGCCTTTTCCTCCTCTTTTCTTTCCAGAAGCAAGGAGTGGGTTCATTGTCCCCAAGGTTAATTCAGGGAAAATTTATTGATTTCATTTACTCCCATGGCCCAGACAATAGAATTGTACAGTCTCTTCTGATTGGCTTAAATATTAATCCAGCTTTCAAAACATTAAATTTGAGATTAACATCTCCAATTCGATGAATGAAAATCATACAGGCATAGGAAATATTAGCAGCATAACAGCTGGTATTTCCAGGAAATAATGACAACAGTTTTTACAAAGTTATGTTAGTTTTCACACCTTGATTTTTCCATCTGTAAAATGGTGTGATCATTCTCCTTCAAGTTGTTAAAAGTTTAAATGAATTAATACATGTAAGGCACTTGGAATAATGCCTGGCATATATGAATGATGCTGGCTCTTTTTTCTTACATCTTCCAAACTTGTCAGATTTGTCCTCAGCCTAAATTTACTTCTACCTTGTCCTTATACTATGAGACGGCCTTTCATCATTGCTATAACTTAATATATTATTTTATTTTTATAATAAATAACTTCTTCCTGTTGTCCAACTGAACTTTTTCTTGGTCTGAGCTAATTTTTTTCTTGCCTTATTTCACTTATTATTAGTTCATTCCTTCTTGTATTTCAATTAAATACATTTATCTTGTTTATTCCAGGGTGTTCTGGATTCAGCTTTATTATCAAAAATATTTTCACATTTTCATTTTGATCTTATTTCTAATTACAGAATAAGAGGTTTCTCCTTCCTTCCTTCCCTTTCCCTTCACCTTCCCTTTCCTTCCCCCTTTTCTTTCTCTTTTAATGTCATTTCTCTTTTCCTTTCTCCTTGCCTTCAACTGAAGGACTTTATGTCATTAGTAAGCAGCAATTTTTTCATAGTATTTTTGGGATAAAAGTACTTTTTTGAAGTTCCTGAAGTCATATCTTATTGTGCCAGTGGGTAAAGTTTGCTCCAACTAGGGAACTAAGGAATTGCACTGTTTTTTTTTTTTTTTTTTTCACCATTTAACTCAGGTGACAGCTGTGGCTATTGCCTCTTATATTTGTGTACTGATACTTGATTTACACAGTTTTATATATGCAATCCCATGCAATATTTACTGCACTGTAAGTGGAAGATCCAACTTTGAGTTGGGACAGATAGGTTGAGCAATTTACCTAAATGAAACCATTCAGACATAGAATCTGGAGTGCCCCAGCCTTTTGACTCCCAAGTCCCAGGGTATGCATCTTATTCTCAATTCTCTCTTTGCAGAAAAGGGTGAATGTTGATAGATGTCCATCACCTAAAGCATGAAGAGGTTGTGGTGTACTAATGTACCTTGAAAAAAAGTTCTGTACACCTTCCCAATAACCATCCTAAGTAAATTCCTATATTAGAAATTTATAGTTCTTCTATTAAAGCCATCATGGGAGGGAAGAGTGTTTTTTGTTATGCAAAAAATGAAACTACCAAAGACAGTGTAAAGCAGGTTGGTGAGCACTGATCCGATAGTTCCATTCATCAATTCTAGTCTTTTGGTAAACTTTTTTTCAATCCGAGGGGAAGAAGAGTTTTATTTTTCTTGCAGAACCATTTTTTTGAAATTTATATTATTGATTTTTCTTTTAGTCACAAAACAAGTCTAAGAAACATTTCATAAAACAGAATTTATGTATGTAGATAAACTATGGAGTTTCGCCACCTATGCCTGTGCTCAGAGGCAAAGGTATTTTAAAATCGTTAACAAGAATTTACAAACTATTTGCCCTTAGCAACTCCAGCAAATCAGGTCAGCCTAACAGTGCCTGGTAAAATAAGGTACCTGGCAATGGAGCGTTTTGCATTACACCCAGCTAGTCTTTACCCAAGGATGGCTCAAATAGACTGCTGTTTCTGTTACTGTTATGTTATGAAATCTTTACTGAAGGAAACTTAAAATTCCACTTAGGTATGTAGCTTTGAAAACAGAGAACGAAAGTATGACCAGTGTAGAAAGATTTAAAGTTGTGGATATAATATCAAGATGAGCTAACTGAAATATGTAAAACACGTTATTTGAGGCCACTCTGGGGTAATTTTTGCTTATTAAGCTAACTCCCCAACTCAATTATTAATTCTTTGAGGAAAGACATTGAGTTTTATTGATCTCTGTATTCACAGATCCTAGCACAGAGCCTGGAACGGACCAAATAACTCAGGAAACACGTGCCGAATAGATTAGTCCAAAAAACCTCCAGAATTTGATAAATCTTTTTCTTTTATTATTTTTCTCCAGGGGAAAAAGATTATAATATGACTTTGTTGTTCAGCACAGAATGCAAAGTAAGTGTCTGCGGAAGGCACGGCAAGAGACTGAAATATTGATTAGAGGTACATGCAGGGCTCAGCTGGGTCACAGAGAAGTAGCTTGGGCAGACAGGGGTGCCTGAGATGAGTTTTGAATGATATAGAGACATTAGCCAGGTACAGAAAATAGAAAGGTATTTCTCATGGTAGAAACAGCAAAAACACAGAGGCATGAGATAGCACAATGAATGGGGAGGGGCCCTGTCTGTGCATGCTTCCTTGGGGTTTCTGTACCTCCTCTTTCTAATATTTTCTCATCTATTCATCTAATTGTAAAGCATTTTGTATGCATTTTATCACAGACATTTCTCCAATCTTTTTTATCTGACTGTTGTTTTTATCACAAATTCGTATTTTGTAATCCTTAATTCCATCTTTAACTTTTACTTTTCATCTTATAGGTTTTGGCTTTTAACAGTAACCTTTTCTGTCCTTTACTTTTATGGTCCTTGACCCACTAATCCTGTTTACCTTTATCTTTAATTTCACCTGTTTTATATTATTTAGAAACTCTTTTATTTTTATTTGCATTTATGTGTTCATTCTTACTTTCCACTTGATGTTTTTCTCCTGTTCCACTCTCAAAGTTTTAATCTTTCTCTTTTAACTCACTCTATTTTTAGAAAGTATTGTTTCTCCTCTCTTCCTGACTGTGAGGCCAAAGGTCAGGTTCCAGCCCATGCAGAGGTCCAAGGGGAGTGGGTGGATGGGCGTGGAATAGCTGAAAGAACACTCAGGGGGCTGTAGGCAGGTAAAACATGGTTTTATTCAGCACCTTTCTCATCAACAGCCCTCTTAACACTGTTCACCTTTATCTCGGCTGCCTGCTCCTGCTGCAGCCCCTCTCAGCAGCCTGCTCTGCGGCTCCTGCCGCTCCTACGCTTACAGCTGCACTCCCTGGCCTGTAAGGCAGCCGGCTTTCCTTTACAGGGTCAGTAGCTTCACTCTTTCCCTCTGGGCACAAGCCATATGTACAGCATCAGCAGGGCAGTTATACCTTTTATAGACAATAGTGGCACCAAGCCAAGTATGAGCTTACACAAACAAGTTATATAATGAGTGAAGTTGTGCGCCAATGGGAAGCCAATGTTCAGTGGGAGAAGTGGAGTGTGTGTTCCAGGATGGTGTTCCTTATGTCTCAGAGCTTAAATGGGGAAGGATGCCCAGGGTGGAATTCAGCTGTGTCATCCTGAGAGTTGTAGAATGAAGCAATTGACCCCACAGCTCAGGTGTCTCATATCAGCTCATGGCCTGTGTGCGGCTCCACGATGAGTTGAGGGTGGTGCAGGGAGAGGACGCATGAATTCTACCCATATGGGTCTAACTTCTTATGTCTAGATTTGTCACTTTTGCTTTTATAAAAGGCATTTTCCTTATAAAGCCAACTTTCTTAGAATTCCTTGTTTTGTGAGGTTCTGGATTGAAACTAAACAAAGTCTAAACTGTTACCTGTGCTGTGCATCAGTTTTTCTGTAAGTATGTTCTAAAAAGGTCTGTGGCCTGGATAGGTCTAAAAATTCATATTAGATTATAATGTAGTTTATATTTACATACAGATTCACATGAATAAAAAACAAATCCAGTCCATAGTGGCTTATTTAAAATACTGTCCGGATTAGTTTCCTAGGGTTTTGGTAATGAATTACCACAAATGAAGCGGCTTAATTTACTCATGCTCTCACAGTTCAGGTGTCTACAAATCTGAAATCAAGGTTTTGGCTGGGTTGGTTCTCTCTGGAGGCACTGGGGAGAATTCACTTCATTACTCTGTAAAAGTTGCAAATACCAGAATAAAATAACTTTTTTCAAACCCAAACAAATTGGAGCTGGGAAAGCATGAAGGAGGAGAACTCATGCTTGCCTAAGGTAAGAACTGTCTCAAGGACTTTCTAAACTAACCCTACAAGAAATTATTTTTTAAGGACTGCAGCAATTCAGCTAAGACCCTCTGGAAAGAACACTTGCCCCCTAATGGCATCTCCACCAATGAACTAATGCCAGCTATATCTTTGACCCTCCAGGACCAGTGAACTCTGTTTCTAAGCACCTTTCATGAACGTCTCCTTATTGCCAATAAAAGCTTCTTTTTACCCTCCCCTTTTCAGATGTGCCTATGGCTTGCCACTGCTGTACCTCCCATACCTCCTGAATTATAATCCTTTTTGCTTACTTCTGAATGAACTCATCATATTAGAAGAAACTGTTCTCTTTTTTTTTTTTTTTAGGTTGACAACTCTATTCTAGCTGCTGGTGGCCTCAGGCATTTCTTGGTTTGTGCAGCATTGCTCCAATCTCTGCCTGCCTCTTCATGTGGCCTTCTGTGTGTTTCTTTGTGTCTCTAACCTCCCTCTCTCTTCTAATATAGACACCAGTCATTGGATTTAAGACCCATGCTGAATCCAGGATATTCTCATCTTAAGATCTTTAACTTAATTAAAACTGCAAAGACCCCTTTTTCAAATAAGGTCACCTTTGCAGGTTTGATGTATTGGAACTGATCACATCTTTTTGGAGGCTAGTGCTCAACACACTGCACTGTTAGTGTCATAGCTTTCTTAATATTTTTCTTTGCTGATGTTGCTAAGCAGGTGTTATGCCAGACTCCTATTAACTTCAATAGGGATGGCACCAGGTTTAAGAGATCAAAGAAGAGACCCAGAGCCAGCAAATGAAACACGGGGTTTATTTGGGGGAACTTAATGGGCAGTCCCATGGAAGTGTGCTGGACAGGAGAACTGAACTACTTATAAAAAGTATACAATTTACATAGCATTTTCACATAGCACCCTCCCCCTGGCAACCTCCCCCTGGCAACCTTCATTTAATCCAAAACAATGACCTTGATTCCCTGTATGGCCTGCATTCCACAAGATGGGCCAAAAGTTCAGATGTTCCTTACAAATAAAGAACGAATTTCTGGATTGGTCACTCCTGGATTCCTCATCTCAGAATCTGAACACATATTATTCTTAGATCACAGGCTCATTCTCAGGGGTATGCTTAAGTTATTGCTGTCAAGAGTGTTTCTGCCATATAGCAGGGGTGAATAAAGCAGGGGTACACTGGGTATTTTTGTGTTATTTAAGAATCCATGCTCACTCCAAAATGAGAGATTATTTATATTTTCTTCCAAAAGGTGTAAATTTGTAAAGTGACAGAACTTCAGAGAAAGCTCTTATGCCAAAACCACCATCCTAATAAGGAAGAAGTGGGACTTGCTGACACTTAGGATGTCTGAATAGAGGCACCTGGAAACTGGGAATCTCTAAATTTCCCGAATCCTTTGAACCTGCAGAAATAGCCCACACGTCCCTGTGGAAAATACAGGCCCTCTCCTTGATCGAAGACTATGCAAATTCCTTAAATGAGGCCAATACTTTGTAAGACAATTCCACTCCTCCCTTTTTCAGAAACTGACTTCACTTCCCCTCTGGCCACCAGACTATAGATCATATCAAGTCTTAGCATAAGCTAAGTAGGGGAGTGCTGGGACTGCGAAGGGGGAGAGATTATACACCCCCAAAATCCCATAGTACCTGGTTAATATAAGCTGGCAAGAGGAGGAGTGAACCCTGAGAGTGTTGGATGGCAGCAGAATATAAAGTTGGCTAAGAGAGAGTGATAATACAAGAGCTTTCTTCTGTGATAGGATTCGACACTCTGGTCTGGGCTCAGGTTTATTGCTTTAATATGTTGCTGAGATGGTTCTTGAGTATTTTGAAGAAGAGCCAATTCTCATAAATGAAATGGAGATGACAAAACTTTCATGAATAATTGTGGAGAAAGCAATCAAAAAAGGCTCAAGGCAATGGGCATGCTCTCAGTTGGGCCCATCAGCTGACAGCGTTCACTGGGAGGCTCCAATGGTTACTCTATTTTCCCAGGTGATAAGGGGGTCAACAGATTGCTGAAAGGCTTGGGAGTGGTTCATATGGCAGGAGATGCTATTCTAGTAGTGGGCTCTTTAGGAACAAATGGAGGTGCTAGGATCCTGGAATAGCAGAGGGCAGGTGGCAGCATTTTATTTTCATAACCGAGGTGTGTAGAATTCCTATAGTGGGCAGCAAGTTCTTCCTTGGCTTTTTCCCAATTAAATTGTTCTTCCTCCCTCATCCTATTTTTGCTTCTGTACCACTTTGGGAACTATAAATTCTATATTGTTTCAGCAGTTAGCTTAGAAATTTTAGTATGTACATGTTAAAATGTCTAAATATTTTTGTCTTCTTCTCAAAAGAATTTAGAACATTTCAACTCATCTCTCTCTTCTAAATTATATTTTCTTTTACCCCTAGGATTTTAATTATATATATTTCAAAGTCCAGTATAAATGTCCATTTAGATTTTTCCATGTTTTTCACGTTCTTGTTTATCATTCCTTATTCAGCTTTGACATCCTTTCTGTAACAATTATTTTCTTTCTTTCTTTTATTTATTTATATTTTTTTACTACACTTTAAGTTTTAGGGTACATGTGCACAACATGCAGGTTTGTTACATATGTATACATGTGCCATGTTGGTGTGCTGAACCCATTAACTTGTCATTTAACATTGGGTATATCTTCTAATGCTCTCCCTCCCCGCTCCCGCAACCCCACAACAGGCCCCAGTATGTGATGTTCCCCTTCCTGTGTCCATGTGTTCTCATTGTTCAATTCCCACCTATGAGTGAGAACACGTGGTGTTTGGTTTTTTGTTCTTGTGACAATTTGCTGAGAATGATGGTTTCCAGCTTCATCCATGTCCCTACAAAGGACATGAACTCATCCTTTTTTATGGCTGCTTAGTATTCCATGGTGTATATGTGCCACATTTTCTTAATCTAGTCTGTCATTGTTGGACATTTGGGTTGGTTCCAAGTCTTTGCTATTGTGAATAGTGCCGCAATAAACATACATGTGCTATCTGATCTTTGACAAACCTGACAAAAACAAGCAATGGGGAAAGGATTCCCTATTTAATAGATGGTGCTGGGAAAACTGGCTAGCCATATGTAGAAAGCTGAAACTGTGTCCCTTCCTTACACCTTATACAAAAATTAATTCGAGATGGATTAAAGACTTACATGTTAGACCTAAAACCATAAAAACCCTAGAAGAAAACCTAGGCAATACCATTCAGGACATAGGCATGGGCAAGGACTTCATGTCTAAAACACCAAAAGCAATGGCAACAAAAGCCAAAATGGACAAATGAGATCTAATTAAACTAAAGAGCTTTTGCACAGCAGAAGAAACTACCATCAGAGTGAACAGGCAACCTACAGAATGGGAGAAAATTTTTGCAATCTACTCATCTGACCAAGGGCTAATATCCAGAATCTACAAAGAACTTAAACAAATTTACAAGAAAAAAACAACCCGATCAACAAGTGGGCGAAGGATATGAACAGACACTTCTCAAAAGAAGACATTTATGCATCCAACAGACACATGAAAAAATGTTCATCATCACTGGCCATCAGAGAAATGCAAATCAAAACCACAATGAGATACCATCTCATGCCAGTTAGAATGGCAATCATTAAAAAGTCAGGAAACAACAGGTGCTGGAGAGGATGTGGAGAAATAGGAACACTTTTACACTGTTTGTGGGACTGTAAACTAGTTCAACCACTGTGGAAGTCAGTGTGGCGATTCCTCAGGGATCTAGAACTAGCAATACCATTTGACCCAGCCATCCCATTCCTGGGTATATACCCAAAGGATTATAAAACATGCTGCTATTTTCTTTCTTTTAGAAGTACAATTTAAAAAGTTTCTTTAGGGAGCATTTGTTCATAGTAAACATTCAGTTTTGTCTACAAATGTTCTTGTTCTCGGACCATGTATTTGCTGGATATCTAATTTTGTGTGTGTACGCAACACAACTCACACAGTTTTTTAATCTTTTATTTTTATTTAGCATAAAAATGTGGTATGAACATTATAAAAGATCTCAAATAATCTCAAAAATGATTTAGTGGCTGGTTAATATTCTATTTCTGGATAAATTATGATTTATTTAAATCATTTTCACATATTTATAACATAGGTAGTTTCCAACTTTCTACTGTTATAATTAATACTGTAGCAAACATCCTTGTACATAAATCTTTGTCCTCACTTCTGGATCTTTTTCTTTAGGGACTGTTACTAGAAGAGGAATTTCTGGGTCAGATTATCCAGCCTTGTAAATTTAATTTAAGTTTACCCTTCTCCCCACTGTACACCTCTGACCAAGGCTCTGGAATCACTGTTTAAATTACAATTTTTACTTACATCAAAATAAAGACTCTACATGATTTTTTTTTTAAATCAAACAGTATGGAAGGATTTAAAATGAGAAGGAACAGGCCCTTGTTTTATTTCTCCCCTTTCTATGTCCCACTCCCCACTGGAAGGGCTTTGAATTTTTCTTGATCAGATTCTTCTCATTACATCCATACGAATAGTTTGCTTTTTCTAAGTCAGTGCTGTTTCATTTCTTCCCACTTTATAAATGCAACTTTTAGCATCTTCAGTCTTTTCTCCCTTTCTTTCCTGTCCATCTTCCACTGTCTACCAACTATAAATTGGCATTTATACTTTCAAGATTAATAAGCTATATATTGTCTTGTAACCATAGTCAAACATTCTAGAAGCTGATTAAATGCTGGAAAAAGTAAGCCTTCCAGGATGATAACTATGTAAGTGTCGCTCCCTGTAGAGCTAAGCAGGGTGCTGTGATTAATTATACTGCTTCCTTCGGCTTTTCTACCTCTTCCACTGGCCCTTCCTTCTCTATGATTTTCACTGACTCTTCCTCCTTACACATAAGATTATGTGTAAATATTGGAGGTATCTCAGAATTTGTTTAATCAAATGGGATTAGGAAGTCAAGAGAAAAAGTAGGTTTGGTGGAAAAAATTTTTGGCATATAGAGTTTGAGATGTCTGAGGGTGAGACATAATATTTGGAGATGTGCAAAAGAGAGATGGAAATTTGGTTCTAGAGGTCAAGAGAGTGTTCTCAGTTGGAGAAACATTTGTGAAGGTTCAAGATATTTTAATGCTTTGCTGTTATTCAGAATTGGAATATAATCATGCTACATGGGATAATTGTTTTAAAGTATAAATATTGTGAAAATTATTTTTGTATCTTTTCTACTTCATTAACTTTTTATTTACGGAGATACAGAAATGAGATAGAGAGGGGGATAGAAGGGAGAGAGAGAGACACACACACAGAGATCTGTTGAGGTAAATCATAGATTTCTTTTGTTAGGCTTCATGACTTTGGCTAAGGAGCTTTCTGAAATAATTAGAAAATACCTTCTGATTTCTACTTGGAAGTTATCCTTCTCCTCAGTTTTATTCCAATCATAATTGTGCAAGGAAGACCTTTTAGTCTAACTAAATGCTTTGGCTAATGGTAAGTGCTAAATCACTATAAAAGTGATAAGAAAATGTAGCAGAGGACTTGAACTTCCCTTAGACCTGGACTACCTAAAACAAAATCACAGATATTATAGCAATACAGAACACTAGAACATCCAGATATTTTACAAATAAATCCTTCTAAAGACTTCCAACTACATTTAGAATCAAACTAATTTTTTTTTACCATATTCTACATATCCCTGCATAATCTGAATCCTACTGAATTTTTAAATCTTATCTCTAACCATGATTATTTTGGCTCACAGTGGTACTTTAAAAATATACTTTTTTTAGAGTAGTTTTAGGTTTACAGCAAAATTGAGTGGAAGATGTAGAGATTTCCCATATATCTTCTGCCCCCATGCATGCATAATCTCCCCCATTATCAACATCCTCAGTCACAGGTACATTTATTGCAGTTGATGAATCCACATTAACCTATCATTATCACCCAATCACCGCAGTTTATACTAGGATTCATTCCTGGTGTTGTACATTCTGTGGCTTTGGACACACGCATAATGACAAGTATCTATGATGGTATTATCATACAGAGTAATTTTACCATCCTAAAAATGTTTTGTGCTCTCTTTATCCCTCCTTTTCCCCAATTCCTGACAACCACTGATTACTTTTACTGTCTCCATAGTTTTGCCTTTTTCAGAATGTCATATAGTTGAAATCATACAGTATATAGACTTTTCAGATGGCCTTATTTCATTTAGTAACATGCATTTAATTTTCCTTCTTGTCTTTTTATGGCTTGACAGCTCATTTCTTTTAGCACTGCATAATATTCCATTGTCTGGATGTACACAGTTTATTTATCCATTTACCTGCTGAAGAACATCTTGTTTGATTCTAAAATTTGGTAATTATGAATAAAGCTTCTGTAAACATTTATGTGCATATTACATGTGGACATAAGCTTTCAACTCCATTGGGTAAATAACAAGGTGTGCAACTGCTGAATTATACTCCCTGTAATAAACTATAATTATGCTCCCAATGGAGTTGAAAACAGTATGTTTAGTTTTGTAAGAAACTGCCGAACTGTTTTCCAAAGCAGCTATACCGTTTCTCAGTCCCACCATCAATGAAGTAGAGTTTCTGTTGCTCCACATCCTCACTAGCATATGGTGGTGTCAGTGCTTTGGATTTTGGCCATTCTAATGGATATGTAGTGGTATCTCATTATTTTAATTTGCATTTTCTTGATGACATATGATGTTGAGCATCTCTTCATATGCGTATCCATCTGTATACCTTCTTTGGTGAGGTGTCTGTTAAGGTCTTTGATTCATTTTAATGCTTTTTTGTTAGGGGTAGATACATGTTAAGGATTGTATGTCTTCTTGGAGAATTGACTCCTTTATCATTATATAATAATCCTCTTTGTTTCTTGTAACTTGCATTGCTATGCAATTTGCTCTTTCTGAAATTAGCACAGTTGACCCTTGAATGACATGGAGGTTAGGGGCACAATTGAAAATCTGTATATAACTTTTTATTCCTCTATAACTTAACTATTAATAGCCTACTTAAAAAAAAAATAAGTTCCAGTATACAAGTGCAGAAAGTGCAGGTTTGTTATATAGGTATATGTGTGCTATGGTGATTCGCCACACTTAATCAACCTATCATCTAGGTTTTCAGCCCCACATGCATTAGCTATTATCCTATGCTCTGCCTCCCCTTGCTTCCCACCCCCTAGACTGGCCCTATGTGTGTTGTTCCCCTCCCTGTGTCCATGTGTTCTCGTTGTTCAACTCCCACTTATGAGTGAGAACGTGTGATATTTGGTTTTCTGTTCCTATGTTAGTTTGCTGAGGATGATGGCTTCCAGCTTCATCTGTGTCCCTGCAAAGGACAAGATCTCATTCCTTTTCATGGCTGCATAGTATTCTGTGGTGTATATGTACCACATTTTCTTTATCTGTTTATCATTGATGGCCATTTGAGTTGGTTCCATGTCTTTGCTATTGTAAACAGTGCTGCAATAAACATATGTATGCATGTGTCTTTATAGTAGAATGATTTACATTCCTTTGGGTATATATCCAGTAATGGGAATGCTGGGTCAAATGGTATTTCTGGTTCTAGATCCTTGAGGAATTGCCACACTGTCTTCTACAATGATTGAACTACTTTACATTCCCACCAAAAGTATAAAAGCATTTCTATTTCTCCAGCATCTATCGTTTCTTTACTTTTTAATAATCACTATTCTGACTGGCATGAGATGGTATCTCATTGTGGTTTTGATTTGCATTTATCCAATGATCAGTTCCATTGATATATGTATCTGTTTTTATATCAATACTTTGCTTTTTTAAATTATAATAGCTTTGTAGTATATTTTGAAGTCAGGTAGTGTGATGCCTTGAGCTTTCTTCATTTTGTTCAGAATTGTTTGGCCGTTCAGGCCTTTTTTTTGTGGTTGCATATGAAATTTTTGGATGTTTTATTTCTATGAAGAATATCATTGATATTTTGATAGGAACTGCATTGAATCTATAGACTGTGGCAGTTCAGAGAATCCATCTTGGTTTGGATCCATTACTAGTAAGTTAGTGTGATCTTTTGGGGGTGTTAAAGAACCCTGTTTTTTCAAATGACCAGAATAATTTTATGTTTCCTTCTCATTTGGATAGGCTGTTTCATTGGAAAGATCTGGAGCTCAAGCGCTGCTGTTTAGATTCTTTTGTCCCACGGGGTGATCCATTGATGTGGTGGTCTCCCTTCTCCCTAGGGATGAGGCTTCCTGAGAGCTGAACTGCAGTGACTGTCATTTCTCTTGTAGGTCTAGCCACCCAGCAAAGCTACCAGGCTCTGGGCTGGTACTGGAGAGCGTCTACAAAGAGGCACCTGATGTGATCCATTTTCAGGTCTCTCAGCCGTGGATACCAGCACCTGCTCTGGTGGAGATAGCAGGGGAGTGAAGTGGATTCTGTGAGCGTCTTTGGTTCTATTTTTGTTAAGTGTGCTTAGTTAGTCTCCAGCCAGGAGGTGGCACTTTCAAGAGCGCATCAGCTGCGGTAGCACAGGGAGGATACAAGCTTTCCCTAGGGTTGCCATTGAATAAGTATTCAGGTTTCTCAGGCAGTGGGCAGGGCCATAGAGCTCTCAAGAGATTATCTCCTTTGTCTCTGGCAACCAGGGTGGGTAGAGAAAGACCATCAGGTGGGGGCAGGGTTAGGTGTGTTTGAGCTCAGACTCTCCTGGGGTGCAGCTTGCTGTAGCTTGCTGCAGCTGCTGTGGGGGATGGGGTTGTGGTTCCCAGGCCAATGGATTTATGTTCCCAGGGTGATGCTACCTCTGTAGTATTACACAGGTTGCCAAGGAATTGGGGGAAAACCAACAGCCACAGTCTCACCCAGCTTTCACACAGCGTATAGCCTGAAACGCCGGCCTCACTCCCACTGTGACCCCACAACAGCATGGAGTTTATTTCAAGGCAGTTGGTGAGCAGGGCTGAGAACCTGCCTCACAGGCTACAACCCTCCCAGCTTAGAAAGCAGGCAGACTCACAGTTCCTTGGGTGTCCCATGGAGGCTGCAGTGGCCATCCGCCTCCTTCAAAGGGCCTGTGGATTTTCTCAGCTTTCCTGATATGTTCCTGTAATAGTTCTCGGAGCAAAAGTTCACAATGTGAGTTTCCGCACCGCTCTGTCTGAGTGGGAGCCACAAGTTAGTCCTACATCCTATCCCTACCTCATTTTTTAAAAATTGTACTGTTATTATTTTGAATAAACTGTTATCTGTTAGATCAATTAAGAATAAGAAAAATAAGTTCATATTTTGCCTTTACTTATTCCTTCTTGGATGCTCTTCCCTCCTTTATGTGTATCCAGGTTTCTGACCTATATCATTTTCCTTCTCTCTACACAATTTATTTTAACATTTCTTGCAAAACGGGTTTACTGGCAACAAATTTTATCAATTTTTATTTGTTCAAGAAAGTCTGTATTTCTCCTTTATTAAGGATATAATTTTTCAGAGTACAAAATTTTAGGTTTTTTTTTTGTCTCAACACTTTGAATATTTCACTCCACTTTATTTATTTGTACAGTTTCTGAGGAGAAGTCAAATGTAGTTTTTATTTTTGCTTTTCTATAGGTAAGGTGCTTTTTCCTCTGGCATCATTCAAGATTTTCTTTTTAGTGTTCTTCAGTTTGAAGATAATATGCTTAGATGTATTTTTTTTCTGGCATGTATCCTGCTTAGTGTTCTCCGAGCTTTCTGGATCTGTGGTATGGTGTCTGACATTAATTTGGAGAAATTTTCAGTGATTATTACCTCAAATATTTCTTCTGTCCTTTCTCTTTTTATTCTGCTGTATGCTTGTTACATTTATTTACAACTTAGACAGTTGTCCCACAGTTCTTGGATAGGTTTTTGGTTTTCAGTCTTTTTTCTCTTTGCTTTTTCGTGTCTGAGGTTTCTGTTGAAATATTCTCAAGCTCAGAGATTCTTTTGTTAGCCACTTTGAGTGTACTAATGAGCCCATCAAAGACATTCTTCATCTGAGCTTTAGCGTTTCTTTTTGGTTCTTTCTTTGATTTCCATCTCTCTGCTTACATTGCCCACCTGTTGGTGCATGCTGTCTACTTTATCCATCAATTAGAGCCCTTAGTTCTAGTACTTGCTCTCTTTTCAACCCATGCTTTTGCTTTTTGCTTTTTTTTTTTGTATGCTTTGTGAATTTTTCCTTGGTAGACTGGCATAATATACTGGGTAAAAAGAACTGCCATAAATGAGCCTTTTTATCATAGTGGTAAGGTGTGAGGGGAGCCAGGGGAGCATTCTATAGTTCTGGGATTAGGTCTCAGTCTTTTAGTTAGCTGGTGACCCTCTGAACTGTGAATTTTACAAATAGAACAGGATGGCTGGAGGTGGGGGACTAGAGTTGAGTATGTCCCTTCTCCCATGGAGAAGTCTAGAGGGAAATGGAGCTGGATATTTGCTTTTTCCCAGATCAGCAAGACCTTGATAAAATCCAGCAGGTGCGGCTCTGGTTAAATAGTTTCATCTGAGGGAAGACCTTGTTAAGGAGAACAGAATGATCTGGTTTATTTGAAAATTGGTCCTTCTCCCCTCTCCCAGGAAGTGCAAGGGGATTTTCTGTGATCCTTCCAATGAGAATGTGGTAGAGCTCCAGGTGGGAGAATTTGCAAAAGCGAGACTTCCCTTCTCCTTTCCTGACTGTATTCCTCTGGAGTTTGTGCTCACTCAGAGTCGTCCATACTGAGCCTCCAGCAATACATAAACTATAGTTGAGATTTTCCTACCCCAGCACTTGTTCTCATGGAGGTTGCTGCTCTGGTAAGTGGTGATTCTCTATATTCACCTCTCTTTCTTCCCAGTTTTGGAGGTAAAGGGTTGCACCGTGACCTCATTTCTCTGACGGCTAAGAGTTGTTGAGTTTTTAGTCTGTTCAGCATTTTATTTGTTAGGATGGAGTGATGGCTTCCAAGCTCCTTACATGCCCAGCCAGAAACTGGAAGGCCTCACAGTGCTATTTTTTTCCTTTCAAATGTATCAACCTTGTTCCTGCCTCAGAACCTTTGTGCTTGCTGTTCCTTTGTGTGGAATGCTTTCTTTTGATTTTTTTAAAATGGCCTAGATTGCCCTGATCAGTGTCATTTCAAATGTTACCTCCGCATACCAACTTTTCTTCATTTCTAAAGCATATCTCCCTCATTTTTCTCTTACAGACCACTCTATTCACTACCCTTGTCAGTATCCAAAAAATTATCTTATTTAATTATATACTTGTTTACTTTTACGTTGTCTGTTTTATTTATTGATGTATTTCATGCACCAAGATCTCTTTCTGGTTAATGCTCAATAAGTATTTATGGATTTGTTGAATGGATAAATGTATGAATGCATGCAGATGCTAGCTCACCTGATCTAGATAGATTGTTAGACTGTCTTGTGATCAGGAGCATGAGGCTAGCTAGACAGTGCTCAAAGGGACTTGTATAATGATTGAGAACCTAGAAATACAACCTCCCCTTTCATTCATGCATAGTGGGATAATAGAATTGCTTAAGAAAATGAATGAAAACTAGAAAAAACATAAGAAAAACTTGTACAAGTTACAAGCAACCTTTGCTGAGTGCTTACCTAGCATCTGGCAGTGTGTTGAGTACTTCACCTGCGGTGTATCTAATTTCATGCTCTCAGCAACAGGTGAGGCAGGGATTGTTAACCCTACTTTACTTATGAAATACCAGGCTTGAGGTTGTTGAGTAATTTGCCCAATGGTAACTATTTCTAATAAAGGTAGAACTGGGAATTTAATTCTGGTTGGTTTTATTCCAGAGTTTCAGATCTTAACACTAGAATACTGCATATAATTTATGGAGAACATAAAACAGAAATTGTACTTTTGGGTTTGCAGAGAGCAAATGTCCCTGAATTCTGCCTTTTAATAAATCAGTTTTGCACCAGTTTATAGTAAGCATTTGGCTCCTGAGCTCTAAAATGTAAATTATATTTTTGAAGAACAATAAAAACTACTTTCCAGATAGTTGGCTAGTCAAGAATTACACCCATCCTTAGATTAGGGTGCAAGCAAACATATCCTGCTTACATCTCTTCTGAATATTCCCACACACTGGGTTTCAAGTCTTGTAGTGGAGAAGATCTGGGTTTTAATCTCTACACAATAACTCCTCATCTGACTTCCTCCTCTGGGCACTGATTATACCTGGCCCATGGATGCAAGCTTAGAAGACTTTTCAAATAGTGTTGTACTGGGTTGCTATAGCTTTCTTTCCTCCACTGCACTGTCAGCTCCATGACAGCAGGAACTTCAGGACTAAGTGACTCTCTGACACATCATATATGGAAAAGACCACAAAAGGTGATAGACAAAGCTTTTAACCATGATGCTTGGCCTGAGTTTTCTCTATTGTAAAGTGGAAAAAATGGATTAGATATTTAGATTCAATCCCAAATCTTTTAAAGTTACGTTTTTATATAATTCTGTTGGATAAGAAAATACAGATTTAAAAAATTGTAGGACTTGAATTTTCATGTCTTTAACTGGATGTCAACAATTTCCCTCATTTTACATTTGACCTGTGAGTCCACTCTGACACATGCCAAGTAGAGGAACTACCACTATATGTTGTAGGTTAATGAAGAGCATAAATTTTGACAATCTGGGATTTGAAATCAGACTTTGCTGTTTATGACACTGTGTCTTTGGGAAAGATATTTAATTTCTTTGACTCTTAGCTTTCCTACTTACGAAATGAGATCAACAACAATTTTTGTATGCTTAGGTATAAAACATTTAGCAAATAAATATATTCTTAATATACTTTCCATTTTCTTTTCCTCGTGAGTTCTAAATTTACATTTTCTTCCTCCAATTGCTCTTTAGTTAGTAACAGGTCATGGTAGAAGCTATTAATTTTCCTCTGATAACCATTTTCCCATCTTCTTTTTACTAATAGAACTCCCCAAGGGTTGTTTTTTTTTTTCTGGCACATTTGATTCAGATAGAACTTACCTTTTCCAGTGTTGCTTATTCCTAGGTGTTACATGTGACTAAGTTTGGGTCAGTGATATGAGAGTAGAACTGGTATTGTAGACCAAAATGTATATAAAGTAGGTAACACTCATGAAGGTTGCAAATGCTATAAATACCAATAATTTAGGTTAAGGTCAAAATTCTAAGAAGAAATTTAACAACTAATATAAAAAGACTCCTTCACATAAATTGATAGAAATCTGTGGAAATTAGCCTAAAGTCTCCATCCAGCATGGAAAACAGGTATATTATATTTGTGTAGACTATCAGAGCATCCTGGGTCCCTGTCTTATGCCCATCTATATAAATATTATCAATGTAAAACTATTTTAATTATGATTAAATATGTTAAACACTGGATTATGGACATTAGGCCTAGGATTATTATTAGACCATTGGAAAAGAAACCCTTCTCTTGATGTAGGAATTATAAATCAATAGTTTTACTACAAATTGAATGGTTTTCAGAGGCCACTATGTAGAGATAACAGACAGTTTTGCACACTGTGGGAAGTTTGGCAGTGTTGAAGGCATTTTGGGTTGTTACAGTTTGGGAAAGGGTGCCACTGGTATCTGGTGGGTAGAGATCAGAGGTGCTGCTGGGCATCCTATACCAAACAACTCATCACAATAAGAAATCAGCTATCCCAAAGTGTTGGCAGTGCTGAGATTGAGACACCCTCAGTATACCCATCACAGAGAATTGCAAGGAAAAGAAATGGGAGAGAGGTGTAATGAGGGCTACTCAGCTGCTAGATCCAGCTATTCTCAAGTCTTGAATCTTTTACTTACATTAGCCAATAAATATCATCACTGCCACCTCTTCCCCTCTCCATATAAGCCAATGCAAATTGGGTTTCTGTCATTTGATATCAAAGGATTTCAGATTAATTTTCTTGAACTAACACTTTGTAATTGTTTTCCTCATTTCCAATTTTGGTCACTCTAAGGGCTTTCTTCTTAAGAAGGTAATTTTGCTGGGTGAATGATCAGTTTTGATCCTCTGGAGAATTGCTAATAAGTACATTTTTACTCTGAGTTGAGATGAGTTTCCCTTGATTATCTGAAGCATCTATTCACCAACTATATTAATCATTACCAATATGTCTATCAAATAAGAATCCTATTAGTGACCACACCTTGGGGGTGCTGAGGCTCAAAAATGTGATAGAAACCTCTGACACAAGGGAAACTGAAATCTCTGGAAATTGCTAGTCTTAAAATGTAAGGAAAGTTTCTGGGTTGAATTGTGTTCCCTCTAAAAGATGTTGAAGTCCTATCCCCAAGTACCTTGAATGTGACCTTATTTGAAAATAGAATATTCGCAGATAATCAAGCTAGATGGGGTCATTAAGGTAGGCTCTAATCCAGTGTGAGTGTGTCCTTATAATAAGGGACAATTTGGACACAGAGATAGATAAACATACAGGGAAAATGCCATGTGAAGATGGAAGCAGGGAGTGAGGTAATGCATGCACAAGCCAAGGCATATTAAAGTTTGCCAGCAAACCACCAGAAGTTAGGAAAAATGCATGGAGCAGATTTCTTCTCACAGTTCTTAGAAGGAAGTAATCCTGACTACATCTTGATCTCAGACTTCTAGAACCCATAGATGAGGCAATACATTTCTATTGTTTAAGACATTCAGTTTCTGGTGTTTTCTTATGAGATCCATAGCAAATGCAGAGATTTTAGGGAGAAATCCTATTATCTTATACTAAGAAGACACTAGCACTTAGCTCCTCCGAGAATGAAGAATTCAATCAGGCTGAAAACTAAGTGAACTTGAAGCAGTCCTGGAGAAAATTACATTTATAGTTCTAAGGAAGATTTGCTATGGTCATACATTAGAAGTAGACATTTGTACTTAGTTTTTTGAATATTTAAATAAATTCTTTAGCTTTTAATACATACAAAAGGCCATTACAGGCATAACTCTCTCATTTTATCATGCCTTGCTTTATTGCACTTTGCAGATACTGCATTCTTTACAAACTGAAGGTTTGTGGCAACCGTATAGTGAACAAGTCAATTGGCACGATTTTTCCAGCTTGTGCTCACATTGTATCTTTCTGTCACATTTCAGTAATTCTCACAGTATTTCAAACTTTTTCATTATTATTATATCTGTTATGGTGATTTGTGATCAGTGATTTTTGATGTTATTATTGTAATTGTTTTGGGTTGCCGCAAACAAAGTCCATGTTAGACAACAAAACTAATAGATAAATGATGTTTGTATTCTGACTGTTCCACTGAGCAGCCTGTTTCCCTGGCTCTCTCTTTCTCCTTGGCCTTCTATTGCCTGTAATACAACAATTGAAATTAGACCAATATTGAATTTCAATTATGCCAATATTAAAATTAATAACACTACAGTGGTCTCTAAATGTTCAAGTGAAAGAAAGAGTTACATGTTTTTCATTTTAAATAAAAAATTAGAAATTATTGAAATTATTAAAATTAGCAAGGAAAGCATGAAGAAAGCATTAAAAGTATTACTCCATGAATGACAAGAAAGCAAAACAGCCCTACTTCTAAAACAGAGAAACTTTTTGTGGTCTGCACTGAAGATCATTCCAGCCACAACCTTCCCTTAAACCAAAGCCTAATCCATAAGACCCTAATTCTCTTCAATTTTTATGAAGGCTGAGATAGGTGAGAAAGCTGCAGAAAAAAGGCTTGAAGGTAGCAGAGTTTGGCTTGTGAGGTTTAAGGAAAGAAGCCATCACCATATCATGGAAGTGCAAGGTAAAGCAGAAAGTGCTGATAAAGAAGCTGAAGCAAGTTATCCAGAGCATCTAGCTAAGATTATTGATGAAAATGGCTACACGAAAACACAGATTTTTCAATGCAGACAAAACAGCCTTATATTGGAAGAAGATACCATCTGGGATATGTAGAGAGAGATGTCAATGGCTATTGGCTTCAAAGATAACCTGACACTCTTGTTGAGGGCCAGTGGAGCTGGTGACTTTAAATCGAATCCAATTCTCATTTGTCGTTTTGAAAATCTTAAAGCTCTAAAAGATAATGTTAAATCTACTCTGCCTTTGCTATAGAAATGGAGCAACAAAGCCTGGATGACAGCACATCTGTTTATTGAATATTTGTCATGGTTTCCTGAATATTTTAAGCCCATTGTTGAGACCTACTGACCATAAAAAAGATTCCTTTCAAAATAATACCGCTCATTGAGAAAGCATCTAGTTATCCAAGAGCTCTGATGGAGAAGTACAAGGATATTCATGTTTTCATGTCTATTAACACAATATTAATTCTGCAGCTCACTGATCTAGGAGTAATTTTAACTTTCAAGTCTCACAATTTAAGAAATACAGTTTGTAAGGCTGTAACTGTCATAGATAGTAATTCCTCTGATGGATCTGACCAAAGTAAATTGAAAACCTTCTGAAAAGGATTCACCATTGTAGTTGCCATTAAGAACATTTGTGATTCATGGGAATAGGTCAAAATATCAACATTAATCACAGTTTGGAAGAAGTTGGTTCCAGACCTCATGGATGACTTGGAGGTTCAAGACTTCAGTGGAGGAAGTAACTGCAGATGTGGTGGATATAGTAAGAGAACTAGAATTAGAAGTAGAGCCTTAAGATGTAACCGGGTTGCTGCAATTTCATGATAAAACTTGAATAAATGAGGGATTGATTCTTATGAATGAGCAAATGAAGTGGTTTCTTCATGTGGAATTGACTCCTAGTGAAGATGCTGTGAATATTGTTGAAATGATAACAAAGGATTTAGATGATTGCATAAATTTAGTTGATAAAGCAGTGGCAGGGTTTGAGAGAAATGACCCCAAATTTGGAAAAAGTTCCACTGTGGATAGAATGCTATCAAACAGCATTGTATGCTACTGAAGAATCTTTCATGAAGGGAAGCGTCAATCTATGCAGCAAACTCTTCTGTTGTTTTAAGAAATTCCCACAGCCGCACCAGCCTTCAGCAACCACCATCCTGTTCAAGCAGCAGTCTACAATATCAAGGCAAGACCTTCTACCCCAAAAAGATTACATGTTGCTGAAGGCTCAGATGATTATTAGCATTTTTAGCAATAAAGTATTTTTACTTTAAGATATGTGCATTTTTTTCTAGACAAATGCTATTGCACACTTAATAGACTGCAGAATAGTGTAAATATAACATTCATATGCATTGGGAAACAAATTTGTGTGACTTGCTTTATTGCAAAATTTACTTTATTGCAGTGGTTTGGAACCAAGTCTGCAATATCTTGTGTTATACTTGTATATATTTTTCTTTTATTTATTTCATCTGTGTTATATACTATGCTTTGATGGAAAGTTTTGTTTGTTAAGTTAGAACCATTCAATAAGTTGCTAATTTAATTTAGATGATGTGTGTAACATTTGGGAAGGCCATAAGATGTACAGAAACAGAACTATTTATCTTCAGTTTGTCAGATTGCTAAATTTGCTTTTCTAGGTTAAAAAATCTTAGCCAGATAAAAATCTACGGTTATTGCTGAAATAATTTCTTTGCTTGAAGTGTTAATCCTCATGCTTAGTAGGTATTTATGCTTTAGTTGGAGTGCCAGTTATCAACGTAATGCCTGTCAGCTCCACACTTTTTTTTTTTATTATACTTTAAGTTTTAGGGTACATGTGCACAACATGCAGGTTACTTACATATGTATACATGTGCCATGTTGGTGTGCTGCACCCATTAACTTGTCATTTAACATTAGGTGTATCTCCTAATGCTGTCCCTCCCCCTTCCCCCCACCCTCCAAGCTCCACACTTTTCAAAACTTTCTCTGCAGTAATGAATGGAGTTCCTTTAAACATTTCTCCTTTACAGTGAGCACTCTGTGAAGCCTCCTCAGTAGAGGGAGCTACAGGGATATTGCCAGAAGATGGGGCATCTCTTACTGTTTCTTGAGGCCAAAAGCTTTGTCAGTCATGGGAACACAAAGACGGGCAGTGTGCCCCAGGGAACAGATGGGCCTTCTGATATTGTAGCTCCAGTCTGGCCTGGTAATCACTTCTCTGTGGCTCTCCCAACATGGATATCCTCTGTTCCAGGGCTTCTGTCATGGTGGCACATTGACTCCCTCTGCTCCTATGGATGCTAGCCCACTAGCAGGAGCTCCTCCATGCCACAGAGGTTTGCTCCTTGCTTGCCCAGTTACTGTGGAGCAGCTCTGATTTGGAACACACAGATAACTTTTCTCCCATCCAGTGAATTGCAACACACCTCCAACAAAGTCTGAATCCTATCCTTGGGGAAGAGGATACCTTCTATTCTGGTTTATCCTTCCTTAGATACATTCTATCAGTCCTACGGTAACCTATAGAGTTTTCTATGCTTCTTATAGTATCTCTTTTATCACTGCTTAATGAGTCTTTATAATAAACTTTCCTTTACATTATGTTGTGGTATTTGTCTCCTGTTCAGACCCAGATTGAAAGAGTAGAAAAGAAAATTATGAGGATGCTGTACAGAATTTTCAAGCATTAGATTATTTGGGAAAAGATGTGGTTTGAATGATTTCTTCCCAAACAAACCTATATATGCTTTTCGGAGTCTTTTAAAATAATGAAGACCAAAGTTTGCTTTGAGGGACGCTCTACTGGCAGTTGATAATAGTTTTATTTACTGTGGCCACAGCAAACATTTGCACTAATGATAATTAATTTAGGAGAATTAGAGGATTGATTCATTTTATGGACCAGCGGGTAACTGTGAATTTCTTTACTAACAATATCAGCAAAATAAGATGTGTTAACATTTAAAGTACTTTGTAATGGACATGTACATCCTTTAGAAGAATAAAATCTTATATTATCATCAATTCCCTTACATTTGAAATGAATGTTTTAGTTTATCACTTTCCTCTAATTACTAGAAGCATGTCTACACTTGTGATGAGTGCAAATTGGCATGAGATTTATTTGTTCACTTTGGCCTCCTTCAAAACATAGAATTGTGGAAGCTGAGTTTAAATTAATGAAGTTGCAACTATGTGTCAGGTGACTGTGTATTTCATTTGATACTTGCACTGGTTATCCATTGGCATGATAATGCTCATAACATGCTCTCCCCCAAATCAGTGGTTTATAGCAATAAGTATATATTTAGGTCACAGGGCCACTGTTGGGGCTTTTGCCTGAACTCAGCTAAGGGTGGTCTTGCCTGATCTTGGTCATTTGTCTGGTGGTTAACTAGCTGTTGGATGACCTAGGATAGATTTAGCTGTGGTTACTTGGCTCTGTTCTATTTGTTTTTCATTCTTCTAAAGGGTAACTGGGCATGTTATTATAGTGATGGTGAGAACAAGCATGAGGGCAAGTGGAAAGATGTAAGTGCTTTTCCAGTTTCTGTTTGTGTTACATATACTAACATCGCATTGCCAGAGCAAGTTACATAATGTATTGGTCTGCCAGGGCTACTATAACAAAATACCTCAGACTGCATGGTTTAAACAACAGAATTTATTTACTCATAGTTCTGGAGACTAGAAGTCCAAAATCCAGGGTTTTGCGGGTTTAGTTTCATCTGAGGGCTCTCTTGTTGGCTTGTAGATGGCTGCCTCCTTGTGTCTGCACATGGTCTTTCTTCTCTATGCCTACATCCCTGGTATCTCTCTGTGTCCACATTTCTTCTTATAAGGACATCAGTCAGATTAGATTAGGACCCACCCTAACAATCTCATTTTAACTTACTCATCCCATCAAAGCCCTTATCTCAAAATACAGACACCTATTTAGGTACTGGGGATTAGGACTTCAATATAGGAATTTGCAGGGAGGGGCAGACACAGTTCAGCTCATAACACATGGCCACGCCAAGTGAGAAGGCATGGACATAAGGAGATGCAAAGAATTGGGGCCATTACTTCCATCTGTTTTCTATGATGCTGGCAAAAATATCTCAGTGACATTTTTATTTTCATAATTTTACAGATGAGGAAAAATGAGGCTCAGCTAGATTTTCTCCCTTGTGTATTTTTTTCTTATATGAAACAGTGATGAACTAAAATAAGAGGTCAAGAAAAATCTTACTTTTAGTTTTCACATATTTCAATTAGAGGCAACCTCATATAGTGATTAAGAGTGTGAGGTCTGGCAATAGCCTGCCTTAATCCAAATCTCAGCCTTAGCATTAACTTGGCTGTGTTACCTTGGGTGAGTGATTTAACCCTTAAGTATCTTAACTTCCTGTCATGTGGGAATAAGAGAATTACCTACCTCATAGAGTTATTAAAGAATTAAATCTCTTAACATATGCAAAGCTTAGAACACTATGTCTAGTAAACATTATAAACTGCTGTAACAATGACAAAAAATATAGCCCTTTCTCATTTGATGAGTGATATCTATTAAGCACAATGTAATTGCTCTTTGATCAGGGTCACATTATCCAGTGATCAGAGTGATGAGCAAGCTAAACAGTTTTGTTGAAAGCCTAACACTTAACTGGTACTCTATAGGAGATTAAATACTCCATTAAGAAATTCTCAAGTATTGATTCATTTATATGTTTTGTAAATTGTAGTATTTCAAGTCTTGATTTTCTATACATATATGTTTGTGAGGGCGTGGGCCTATAGTGTCAATTTGATAGGGACAGGAGGCAGAGAAATTCTACATAGAAAAGGGCAGGGTCCCCAGCAAAGGTCCCACCCTGAATCCTGGAACTGTGGCCCAAAGTGAGAACTTTACATCCCTGGTTTCCCACTTGAATGTTGCCTTTTCTAAAACGACCCATGGCTTGCCCTGCCCCCATCCTGTACCCATAAAAATCCCTGACCCAGCTGGCAGGGAAGAAGAAGCCTCCACATGTGAAAAGGAGAAGCAGCAGCTGAGTGTTGGAGAGAAGCAGCTTGACTTCAGAGGGACAGCTTGAGGATGGGACTTTGGAGAAGAGTCTGGCTGGAGATGGCCAGAATTCAGGGGAAGAATACCTTCCTGCTCCATCCCTTTTCCAGCTCCCCTTCCCACTGAGAGCCACTTCCATTGGCAATAAAATCCTTGCATTTACTATCCTTCAATTCATTCATGCAACCCGACTTTTCCTGACGCCAGACAAAAGCTCGAGATACAGAAGGCTGTCACGTTGACCCTCTCTGCCCTCGCTGGCAGAAAGCAACTGCCTCACCCAGAAAGGCAGAGGGCGCATTGAGCTGTTTAGCACTTAAGCCTTCTTGGGACAGCAACAGCTAAAAGAGCACTCACTTTAACACTTCTTCTGGGGCTTTGAGGGTCGCGGGTACTCCCCACTAGATGCTGCTCTGGGGCCTGCAGGGAGTGTTGCTCCTCCCAGTGCCCAGAAACATTGCCTGGCTCCAGCACTTGCGCACCTGTGTGCTCTCTCCTGCGAGGGGTTGAGCGCAATGGGTTTGAGTGAGTGGAGTTCACCCCTACGGCGCTGAAGCGCCAGCAAGTTCCAGCACCCGTGCACCCCAGTTCCTG
Organism: Hylobates moloch; assembly: GCF_009828535.3. NCBI lineage: Eukaryota > Metazoa > Chordata > Mammalia > Primates > Hylobatidae > Hylobates > Hylobates moloch. Next base: position 73,076,070 of record NW_026652286.1, on the reverse strand, counting down.
CCTACAAAGGGGGCAGGGAAAATTTCCTGCTTCAAATTAAAACACGTAACTTCAAAGTAATTTTTCAGTTTCTACTTTCTCCTTTCTCCAAATCATTTAACATACTGAGGTCAGATCCTGATTCTGAATATTGGTTTCATCATGTTACTCCTCTATTCAAGCCTTCAGTGGCTCTCTAGGACCTAGGGGATAGTATTAAAACTTTTTATTTTAGCATGCAAGACAGTCCACAGAATGACTGCCTCGCCTTCTACAATTCCCTGTGTGAGCACTTGATGTTCAGTAACAGATGACACTAGTCACTTTCCCATCATGATTTTTGTGTCACCATCAGCACCTTGATTTTACTCACATTGTTTCCTAACTTTCTCTTGTCTTCCTATTTTCTCCATTTAAGGAATCTTTCCCTAATGTTAGCCTTGGGATTTTGTGTCTGTAGTTGTCTGTTTTTTGGTTCATCAGTTTTCCACGCCACCTATTGATTTGCTGTGAGGAAAATACAAACTTGGTTTCTAACATAGTTTTATTATAATTATTGGTTAAATTAATAATCAGTTATTAAGTCTTTATGCTATGCTTATACAAATGCTACTCACAGCTAAGTAGGTTATGCTTCCTTTCCCTGAAGGTAATACTGATTTTCTTTTTCATTTGCATAGCTCACTTTGTACCTATTTCTAATTCTTCCCACACCTTTCAAGAGCTTCTTAGTATAATTTTCCACAAGGTAAATCACTTATGAGCCTCAATCAATTCCAATTTGTTTTTTCCTCCAAAACAAGCCCTTGACTCTGTAGTCTGGGAGGATTTTTCCCTGGGCCTGCTACACTGCTTTCATCTTAGGACTTCTCTTTGTTGTCATTCTTGAAATCCCTTTTGCCTTTCTTCTAGATAAGGTCCTGGTCATCAAGATCCTGAATAGTTTGTTTGTTTTTCTAGGCTTCTTTAGCATAAACACTGAGAGTGAACAAAATTTTCAGGAATGTTGAGAATCCTCAGTTAAATTCTGGTAAAGGTTTTACTGCAGTAAAATTTAATGTATTTCATAAGAAATAAGCAAAAAGGGATAAGAAAATAGGGAGATGAGGAAAAATGTCTGATCTTCAGTGTGCAAGTCTGTTGGGACAATAATATTTTTTATTTTGCCAAGCATTTGTTGAAGTTCAAGTAAGTGGCAGGATAAAAGTTTTTCTTGCAAAGAACAGGCATTCAGGTCTTACGAAAATTAAAATGTTGAGGTCCCATTATAGACTTTCATTCACTGTGCATTTTTCCATTCTAGTGTTTAGTACAACTTATTAAACATTTACTTGTGTGTGTACCTTTGCTAAGCTCTCAGTTTCCTGAGGGAAAAGATTGAATCTCTGGTCCCTTACTTAGTTTCTAAGATTCAGCACAGTGGATGGCACCTAGTAGAGCACAGCAAAGAGTCATTCATTGCATGAATGAATGATGCAAATAAAATGAAAACCTGAACCCACAGGGAAAATTAAGAGGATGTTTGATTATTTTAGTCATTGTAAAAAGAACAATCAAAGATTTTGTGGAAATAAATGAAGAGTATTCATATGAGAACCAAAAGAGGCTCTTTATTCAAAGCTTGGAAGGGCATCACAGAGTAAGAGGCATACAGAAGGGGAAATCTTTATAGTAAAAGAAAAGGAAAGGCTGCAGTTATCCCCTGATTGGAGGTCCTGACCTGAGGAAGCTGCAGGGGTCTGCATAGAAGCAGATTATCGTATCTAATTGGTTTGGGAGTATATTTGGCTTTCTCTGATTGGTCTTGAAGTAGGAGAGGAGGCAAAAATAATGAAAGCTGAAGGACATTGACAAAGTCCTGATTGCTGTAGGCCAATTGCTGCAGAGGTTATGGTCTGGCTTCTCTCACTAGTTGCTGGCTGCCAGAGGTTGTGGGTGAGAGTGTTATGATCATATATGGTCTTGCCGTTGCCTATTTGTATATGCAATATCTCCATATAGTATTATTCAAATGAGAGAATTCGAGGTCCTCATTTGATTTCCCCCCCAAATTTTATCTTCAGTGTCAGATACAGGGTGAGTGCTTAATAGATATTTGTGTGATAGGAATGAGAAGAGAAGAAGGCGAAGTCCTCCTTCCCTCTGTTGTAGAGAATATACCATCTAGTGAAATAGCCACCAGTCACCTGTAGCTGGTGGGCCCCTGTGTAGTCAGTCTGAACTGAGATATGGTGTAAGTGTAAAATACACACCAAATGGCTAAGACTTCAAATGAATGAAATAATGTAAAATATCTCATTAGCAATTAAAAATACATTTATTACATATTGAAATGATAAGAGTTTAGACATTGGAAGAAATATTGAAATTAAATGCTAAAAATTAATATATTTCAAAAATTGTGAATATAACCTCCATTTTAAAAAGGACATTAGTTGAAACTGAGTTTTAAACATTTCATTAAACGCAGGAAATTGGGCCTCATACTTCTTCAGAATTTTTAAATGAAAAAAGGAATTTGTTTTCTATAAACTTTTGTCCTCATAGAACTTTCCTCATGGTAGAAGATAAGTTCTGTATTTACTTATGACTAGTTGCTCAAAGAAGCAACTATAATATCAAATAAACAAAGGCAAGATTATTTTGTGAAAATTTCATCTCCAGATCATTTGAACAGATTAATAAAAGAACATTTACTATCTACAGTTGTATCACTTTAGCCATGGATGGGCTGACTTTAACTTTTTATGATAGTACAACATTCATTTTTTACCTTTAAGTCCCCTTAAGTGGTCCCCTTGTATAATGAAATAGCTGAGGGATAAAATGCGTTTGGAATCTTTATTTGTACATATAAGTGTTGTATGAGAAAAGATGAAATAACTGAAGTACTTATAAATGGTTTGGTGCCTGACTATTATTTCCCATATTTTATCAGTTTTCAACAGTAGACTTCTAAGGGTAATGTGTATTTGTGGAGAAAGTATAGCAAACAAATGATTTTCCTTTCTAAATCAGAATCAGTGTTATTTCATCTTTTGCGTAGTGTCCTGAGATATTTTAATCCTATAAAGAGAACTTTAAAGCAAAACTTTGAAGAAGTAATTCTTATGTTGTCTATTTCCTGGTCTGTGATAAACCAGCACCATTTTATGTTTTTCCTCTTTCCCCTCCTCTCTCTCCCTCTCCCTCCTTTCCTCTGCCATTTTTTTTTCGCTTAACAAATTGTTGAAGATCTACTACCTGCCAGGTGATACTCCATATTAGGTATGTATTAATAATAGCAAAAGGAAGCCACTGGCTCCACAATATTTATGTTCCATCAGAGGGAAGATGGAGGATTTAGGTGGTCAAGGTTGACAGAGACTGGCCAATTTCCTTTAAAACAAAAATACTAATGGTCATCATCTGGACACATTAAAATTTATATGAAACCACCAAATAGCCACAGAGACCCTAAAAGAAATAAAGTTGTGGTATTCTACTTTCTAATCTTGAATTATATTACAAAGGAATTGTAATCAAAACAGGATGGCATAAAAACAGACACATAAAGCAATGGAACAGAATTGAGAAGCCAGAAATAAACCTAAACATATACAGCCAACTAATTTTGACAAGTACCGAAAGAGGACACAATGGGGAAAGGATAGTCTCTCCCATAAATGGTGTTGGGAAGATGAGATGTCCACATACAAAAGAAAAAAACCATACCCTTATTCTACATCATACACAAAAATCAATTCATAATTAAGTAAAGACCTAAATATAAAACCTGAAACCATAAAACTTCTAGGAGAAAACAGTGGAAAAGCTCCTGGACACTGGTCTTGGCAATGAGTTTTTTGACTAGGACACCAAAAGCACAGGCAAAAAAAGCAAAAGTAGACAAATGAGACTTTATTGAACTAAACATGTCTACAGAACAAAGGAAATAATCAACAAAGTGAAGAGGCTGCCTACAGACTTAGGGAAGGTATACATGAAACATGTATCTGATAAGGGGTTAATATCTAATATATATAAGGAACTCACATAACTCAATAGCAAAAAAAAAATGAATAACCTGATTAAAAAATGGATGAAGAACCTGAATAGACATTTCTCCAAAAAAGATATACAAATGGCCAACAGATATATGAAACAGTGCACATCACTAGCCATCAGGGAAATGCAAATAAAAACCACAATGAGATGTGACCTCAATTAGGATGGCAATTATCAAAATAACACGAAATAAGTATTGGCAAAGGTGTAAAGAAAAGGGAATGCATGTACGCTGTTGGCGGGAATGTAAACTGGTACAGCCATTATAAAAAATAGTATGGAAATTCCTAAAAAAATTAAACATAGACCTTATGGCAATCTAGGTATATACCTCCCAAAAAATGAAAACAGTACCTCATAGAGATAACTGCCCTCCCATGATCATTGCAGCATTATTCACAATTGCCAAGATTTGGAAGCAATCTAATTGACCATTGGTGGATGAACGGGTAAAGAAAATGTGGTATGTACATATATATAGTATGAAGAGTATCTTTAATAATACTGTATTCTGGAAATTCTGTAAGATTTTAGGTGCTCCTAATGCAAATAAAAAAGAGCTGTGAGATGATGGTTATGTTAAATTGCTTATCTCTATTAATTATTTCACTGTATATATGTATATCAAAATATCTTATTGAACACCAACTTAACTTTATATAGTAAAAAAAGTATTTCCTGAAAGTAGTCATCTGATAATTGAGAAATTCTTTGAAGTTTCCTCTTCCTTCACATAGATGATATTAAAATACCCCATTCTCTCATGATCCAGTTGACTCCAAGGGATAAGTCTGAGCCTTTTGATCTCCTGCTCTGTGTGCTTTCAGATGAATCATCACACACTTAACATAATTACACAGAGGCTTATCATTTTTCCCTTAAACTAGCATTTCTTCCAGCGTTCCCCATTTTTGCTGTTCCTCCCGATCACTGAGTCTTGAAATTCTTAGCAGTTTCACTAGAATTATCCTTGATTCTCCATTTGCCTTTTACCATTCATTTCCATTCATTCACCAAATCCTGATTGTTTTTCTTCATTTGCATCTTCTTCATCTATCACATCACACTGACAGTCCCTCCATAATGGCCTTTAATTGGTATGTGTCTGCATCCAATTGGCCTCCTCCTGCTCCTGAGTGCCAGCAAAAATGCCTCCTGCCTAAAGAACTTCTCCCAGTCTACTCATATTTAACCTCAAGATCTTATCACTGGGCTCTGTTCTTCCAGTTTTGATTTCAGACAGTCCCAGCAATTTTTGTCTTTTAATATTTGTCAACTCAAATATTGACATTTATTAACCTATCCCCCCGGTAAGCAAATTCTGGCCACAAATCTAAGATTAGCCTACCCTCTCAACTTTCTGAATCTCTGAGATGTCTATGAATTTCAGCTTGCCATCCTCTTTATTGACTTAGCATTAACTATTAATTCTATTCTTGGTCAATGAAAATAGAAGCTGCATGTCTTATGGGCAGTTATGGTTTTTGATCCCGTATACACTCAAAGGGCTTGCCATGCTGGTAAGTTAGGGAGTAATTCTAAATGGCTCTGTTGTTTAGTAAATTGCAGATTTGCAGAAATAAGTATGCGTGTTACAGTTATGACATATATGAGTAGTTACAATTCAAACAATAGTATTCTCCTAGGTATAGTGTAGAAGACACTTATGACTGTGACCTGATCAATGTGCCTTTCCCACAGAGAAAAATCATTTACTCATGAATTTATTTACTTATATATACTATGTGCCAAGTACTGTGGAAGAGGCTTGAATTATAGATGAACGAGGCTTAATCTCTTATTTTAAGCATCCTAATATCAAGGAGAAGAAGAGAGAGGCATGCATATTTAATTATACATATAATTTTAAAATACACTCAGAAGATTTTTTGAAGAATAAATACCTAAATGTATTTAAAGGGTTTAAAGTAGTGCCTGGCAAATAGAACATACCATATAAATGTTTGTTATTAATTTTACAGTGAGCTTTAATTGTGTTCACATGCTAAGGCACTATAGAGTTTGCTTTGCATGTAAATGTTGTCTGTCCAATCATGGACTCTCATGAGGCCCCAAGTACGACTTTATACCACTGGCTCTTGTTCATTCATTCATTCAAAAAATACTTATTTAGCATCTTTTGTATACCCCGACTTTGTGGGGTACAAAGGAACAGATAAAAATAAGACAAAGTTCTTAGCCTCAAGGTGCTCTCACATTTTATTTGCCCAGCATTTGAGTAATGGAAGAATTCTAATAACTGAACTCCCTACACTCCCTGTTTTTGTGGTCGATGATAAATAAATATGGGCAATTTGGATTTTTTTTTTTTTTTTTTTTGAGACGGAGTCTCGCTCTGTCGCCCAGGCTGGAGTGCAGTGGCGCGCTCTCGGCTCACTGCAAGCTCCGCCTCCCGGGTTCACGCCATTCTCCTGCCTCAGCCTCTCCGAGTAGCTGGGACTACAGGCGCCCGCCACTACGCCCGGCTAATTTTTTTTGTATTTTTAGTAGAGACGGGGTTTCACCGTGGTCTCGATCTCCTGACCTCGTGATCCGCCCGCCTCGGCCTCCCAAAGTGCTGGGATTACAAGCATGAGCCACCGCGCCCGGCTGGATTTTTTTTGAAATAAAAAAAAATGCAATCAAATTACTAGGGACTGCTCTGGGCCTGTACAGATTTAGATAAAGCTTTCTGCACTGTCTATATCAACAGGACTGCAGCAGTATAAACCATGTTCCAAATTTAACAGATCCAAAAGAGCCAGTTCATCAGAGAAGATACATTTGCAATTATCATAGATTTTATTATTAAATATATTTTTCTAAATCCTTGGAAAATTGTGACCCATAAATGGCTAATTTTAATTAAGTAAAATATTCTAATTTAATTGGTAAGATACAAGGGAAAGAGCACTAGATCTGAAATTAGAAGACAAAGGGTTGATCCTGGTTTTGTTTTCTGGCTGTATCACTTTGAGTAAATGACTTAAATTCTTCATTTGTGATGTAGTATGAATAAATACCATACAGGGTTGATAAAAAGATTGTAAGAGGTATTATATTCAAGAATTCTAACCAAAATATCTCGGACATAGTAAGTGCTAGCCATGTTTTAAATGGAGGCATTTGTATACGTGCATATGTGTATATATATAGCCAGGCTGTGTGTATATGTGTATATATGACCCTTGTTTATTTGTATTATTTCACCTGACTCCACAGAGGATTTGAGTGTACTGTTTCCTTTAATATGCCACAAACTTTTTATAAAATTTTTTATGTTGCTTACTAGGAGGGGCGAAATCCACTTTGTCTTTTACGATGTGAATTACAGAGAAAGCCATGTTCATGTGTACTCAGTGGATACTCATAAGCACACAATAAATTCATACAGGGCCTGAATTCATGATTACAGTGGCATGTCCAGCATATTGTAAAATTCCAGTGGTTTCTGAATAACTCATCTGGGCTAAATATTAATACATTTCAGCTTCTTGGAGGTCAGTCATCTATTACAATGACCATGAAGTATTCCACAATCTCTATTTTATGCAAGCTTACTTAATACCCTTGCAATAGCAGATTGTCATGTGACATGCTCCACGAGAGATTCGATATCAATTTGCAAAGCATGATTTATGAATAATGAAATTCATTTACCCAAGATATGGGGGTGAGGACAGCAAGCAATAGATGAGGTGTTTCCCTATAGGTTCCTTCTAACTCCACTTATTCCTTGACTTACTAAACAAGGACATTTCCTCTGTGAATTATATTGAAGGCTGGCTCTTCCCTTAGAGGCTGTAGGACTTTCGTCAAAATAATTTAATGATGAAAATGAAGCTGGTCTAATTGAATTCAGTACAAACTAAGAGTCATCACCTTAGGGTGAGTTTAGCCCTTAGCACTTAATATTGCGCTCAGCAGCTCTGCTTTATTGTCATTGCGGGCTTCAAGCTTAGGAAAATATCTTTCTCTTTAATATAGAAAATGGGAAACTGAGAATGTGTCTGGAATTGTGATAAATGCAGGCACTCACCTTGACCACTTAGGAGCTTTTAAAACCTGACACCTCATCAGCAAGTAAAAATCAACTCAGCAGGTCTAAATAAAGCTGATTTAGAAAACTAAAAGTTTTTTTGCTTCCCTTCAAAGATTCATGTTCTTTATTTAAAGAACTCAAGCAAACTCTTACCCTCTCCTCCTTAGGAAGCAGTTTTAATGAGTATCAGTAGGATTCCCACGCCTCTGACATCAAATTTACTTGTAAATTGATTTTTAAAAATTGGGTTGGAAGCTCTAAGGACAGAATTCCCTAACTCACCCTGCTGTGAAATACTGTGCTCACCTCCCTATTGTCTGATCTTGCTTCATTTAACCAATGATGTTTTAAGGGCTAAGATTCAGCCTTCCGTTTCATTTCACTGAGTCTCTGAAAGACAATCTAATGTTAAAATTGGCCCATTATTTAGACCAGTTTAATTTGTGCCTTAAAATGACTTTGGAAATAAGTTTTGATTAAAAAGTTACACCAGTGATGCATTTTCAGTATCACAAAGCAAAACCTATTTGAAGAAGTTATTCCTGCATGCCAGATTGAGCAGAAGCCTTAATTCCCCTCAGTAACTGTGTAGGCGAAAAGAAATTAGGAGGCCGGTGAATAAACAGGAAGCCATAAAAATCACAGACATCTTAGCTATCTATCTTGTTTTTCCATCTAATGGATTGTGCTGTCAAAAATTACAACCAAAATTGAATGTAAAGTATTTTAAGAATGAATACACACATATTTTCTTTTTTGAAACTATTAACAACCAAGAAACATATGCTTCAGTGAATACTTTTAGTTGAATCATAAACTACATTTCCAACAACTGTCTTTTTGAAGCCAGTTGAGACAGCTACACAAGAGGATGTTAAAGCAAATCAAGCTCTCGCAGAGCTCATCTGTGTCTTTCCTGCGAGTTTCCAGCTATTTCTTTTCTCCAAAGTTACTGTAGGCGATACGGTTCCTGCCTGGTTAAGAGATGCTCTCTTCTCTTCTTCTAAATGTGCAGCTTAGCCCTCTAAAAGTTAAGGAGAAAATTAAGACCTTTCTTTGCTGTTGGGAAACTAATTGAAAGGAGTGTAGTTCATCATGGAGAATTTGCCGCAGAAACTGCATTTTGCAAAAACATAGTTATTCCTATTATTGGTTGTTTGCTATGTCAGGACTCCTAGGGACCTGAGGTACCTAGGGAGGTGAGGCATCAATAGCAATGATAGGGAAATAATAAAACTGAAAAAAGGATGTGGTGTTGGTATTGAATGCTGGGTATAAATGAAAAGGACATAAGAGCCCGTGTAGCGCTCCCAAGCTTCGTATTCAAAGTTAAAGCAGGGTTCAGAGGCAGCTACAGCAAGGTATCAATTCACTGTAGCAGTGCCAAAGCCAAGGATTTGAGTCCTAAAACAATGTCAAAATTAAATCTCTCAAGCAGGTCGGAAAATGTTCATTTCATTCAAATTCATTTACTCATGCCGTTATGATAAGGCATCTTCTGAAAGCCCATGAGTGAGTAGACTTCCTACTGTATTGGAGGTCTAGGGTTCTTACGAAATTTTAAAGGTTGAAGACCGCTTTCTTGAAGGTGCAGGAGAGGCAATTAATACAATTCAGCAGGAGAGCTAGTAAGAAATAATAAGACTTTAATTTTAGTACGAATATCTATGATAACGTATGCAAGAATCTAGTATTTCTTACAGTTAAGAAAATTATGTGAAATGGTTAAAAGTTGAGAACTCCCTACAAACTCACCCATGACATTTGCGTGGGTAAAGGTACAAATAGAAGCTGCTACCTGTAACCTATGGTTCTCCCTTACCCTGTTTCTGCTTCTCTTTGCACCCAGCTCTGCTCCCACTCAGATATCCAGGCTTTATCTATAACCCTACCTCTGGCCAACAGCAGCCCCTGGCCTTCTCCCCATCCTTAGAGGACACACACCAGCAGTGAGGCCTGTGCTCAGGAGAATGGAGTTGAGGAAGAAACTGTCCCAAACTCTGGAAGTGGATTTGAGGGCATCTGGGTAATTCTGGGGTTAGGAGTAATTACCTGGAGTATAGTTTAGAACAGTGGGCTGGAAGGGGTTTATGGGAGTTAGGAAGGCAAGAGGAAGGGGGAAAGGTTGGGGGAAAGGCTCCAGGTGGGCAGGTTCAGTTGGCCCCACAGACTTCTTGTGCTCTGGTGAGAGGAACAACTGGACAAGAACCAGAGGTGACTTTCTGAAGCCTGGGGTTTGGAGCAGGGGGTGCATTTGCTTTGGTTTCTGGGTAGGATTGCCTCCTTCTTAATTTCTCACTGTTAACTGATAACTTGGCAAAGGAAAACTTTCACCATCCAGACTTCTCTCCAGTGTCATCTTTCTAATGTGCACCTCATCTCAATTTCCAATGACCTCAAAATTCTTGCCATTCCACCAAATCACTATGGTCTTTCATACTTTGTATCACTTCCTGTGCTATCTACCTGAGAAGATCCTGGCAACTCTTGAAAACTAAGCTCACATACTCAAATTCTGTGAAAACTCCCCTGGCTTACTCAGAAGTTCATTGCATTGTTCATTTGGTGTCATAGTCCTTTGTCTGCATCCTTATTATTTTAATTCTTGGTTTCTACTTTTTCTTGTTTTCTATCTGCTTGAGTCCTCAGTATCCAGCAAAGTAGCCGGCATATAACAAGTAGCCAATAATATTTATGGACTTGGTTAGATCTTTGAACTGACCTGTCTCCTACCCTGATGGGAAATAGATTTCCTTACAGCATGTCTCACCCTAGTTTTCATCGCTCTCTTTCCACTTCGTTGGCATCTTGTTTCCTAACTTTTATGCCTCTTCCAGCCTCCCCTTGATATCCATTTTCTGCTATGTTCCTGCATTTGGTTTAGGGTTCCAACTAAGTTTTTGACTTGCTGATTTATATGACCCTGCTATTTGTCTTTTTATGAGAAATGAGAGATAGGATTGAATTTGGAACATCAGGTGTGCTGATGGAAGACGTTTGAATGGTCTAGCTAATGGGTATATTATACTAGGAAGATAATATGGTGAAGAGGTATTTTGACTGGTTAGTCTTGACACTAGTTGAAGTAACCAAAGGATCCACAGTTACCCTTCTGGTGGCTGAGAACAGCAGTCACCTCCCAGAACAAAAGAAATTCAGAGATGATGGGGCTTTAAAATCATCTATTCCTATGTTCTTATATAATAGTTGAGAAAACTAAAGCACCAACATGACAATAGTAGGTAGTGATTGAGTCACAATTAAGACCCAGGCCAATTGTTCCCATTTAGTTATCTTTCCCCTCTTCAGTGAGGTCTAGCTCCAACTGTATTTTTACTCTATCTGATTTAATACGTTGATTTGAGTCTTCTTTGTCCAAGCCTGAATCTACATGCACAGTTCACTCATTTACTTATTATCTTTGTTAAATTAGTGGTGAGGCCAATGACAGGTGTTACACTAGGCTCTGAGGACACAAAGCCTAATAAGAACTTGTCCTTGTCCTGAAGAAACTCAGTATGTTGGGTGTGTGTGTGGGGGTAGTCATACAATGGTAGGAATGACAGTACCTATGTCAGCCTGGAAGATTGTTAATGAGGTGGGTTTCTATGAGGATATGACAGCAGTCCTTGGATTTTCTCTCTCTCTCTCTCTTTCTTTCTTTTTGAGACAGGGTCTCACTCTGTCACCGAGGCTGGAGTGCATAGGTGTGATCACGGCTCACTGCAGCCTTGACCTCCTGATCTCAAGCAATCCTCCCTAGTAGCTGGCACTACATACATGCCTCACCATGCCCAGCTAATTAAATAATTTTTTTTTGTAGAGATAGAGTCCCACTATGTTGTTTAGATTGGTCTTGAACTCCTCAATTCAAGTGATCCTCATGCCTTGGCTTCCCAAAGTGCTGGTGTTATAGGTGTGAGCCACCACACCTGGCCGGATCTTGGTTTTGAAGGATGCCTACACTTTAAATGCTAAAGAGAATGGACATTGATTAATGAAAATTAGAACTCCTGTACTAAACAGTGTGATCTTTTCATGGCTAGCCCCTGTATTGAACACAAGTGACATATTAGTGGAGGATAGAGGAAGGGCACTGCCAGCTAGCTGACAGGCGTGAGTTTAAATCCTTTCTCTGAACAATTGGCTTAGGTTATCTGAGTCTTAGTTTCATCATCTGTTAAATGACAATAATAATTCTTACTGGACAGGGTTCTTATAGGGATTAAATGGGATAAAGCAAGTTAAATCCTCTGCTTACAGATTTCTGCTTTCCTTTCCAGAGAAAGTTATTCTCTGATCAGTAGAATTATGAGGGAAACTCTCAGGCAGGTGTTGGGGCTGGAGGCTGACTTCAGTCCCTCTTCTCTGTCCCACAGTTTCTGACCTATGTAAGAAACAGGAGGTACACACAGAAGTTAGGAACAAATTAAGATATCAGCTTTACTACTGGTAAAACTGGATTGGAAAGCTCTGTGGCAGAGTATTTGGAAAGCTGCAATTTATCTCTTTAGATTAGGAGCCTAAAAACAGCATATTTAAATTTTAGTAGAGATCAGTTAAAGATAATATTTTGAAATGGAAATAATAAGGCAGGATAGCAAAGGATGTATACGCACATTTTGGAATAAATTGGCCACTTGGTAATTATGGGAGCTTGTCGTAGCATAAGATAAATATTTCATTTTCTTTCCTTGCAGTGCCCTCCCTTGAAGGAGTTTTATGTATTTCTGTCTTATTGAACTCAGGAGTGCGTGTATGTTGGATCACAAAGTGTAATGGAAGAGGCACAAATTTCTTGCAGGGAAAACTTTAAGAGCCAGAGTGTATTTGTCATGCCTCTCTTCTCTCTGCCACCCTGATAAGCAATATTCCAGATAGAGGCTGCTCCATAAGCTTGAGTCCCGGGGTGAATTTAACATAAAGCAGAGTAGCAGCTGGCCTATGATAGACATACAGCCTGACCAGAAACTTGTATGTTATAAGCCTGTAAGATCCCTGGGTTGGTTGTTACTGTAGCAAAACCCAGCCTGGCTTGACTGATGACTAGTTGTTAAATTATATCATGTAAACGATTATTATTTAACTCAAGAGATCAAGTCTGTCCATTAAGTCTATATTTGTCTAGATTTTGTGGTTTGGAAAGAAGTTCCATATGAGGTTGTTCAATTCATTTTTAACTTGTGCCCAAGATTCTAGAATCATCAGGGATTTTGCATGACTACTGCCATCCGTCAAAACAGTAAGTCATAATGAGAAGGTACATCTAATTTTTTTCCACCACATCTATTGTTTTGCAATATGCTTTTCATACTTTTTGTGTTTGAATCTTCTACCCTAATATGAAACATATAATTTTGTGTTATTTATGTTATAGATTAATCTTTACCTATGACCTATCACTGATCAAAGACAAGGATCACATCTATGTGCTATATTCTTGTCTACATCAAAATAACTGCTAGGAAATGAAAGATGTAGCCAAATGACAAAATCAGCACCTATAGGGTGCGTCTAGAAAAAAGTTCTGATTTTAGAATTTTGAATGTAGTTGACATATTAATATTATAGTCAAGTTATTTAATATAAATATATACAAGTAATAAGGATAATACAGATTAGCTCTTATAACCAGATTGGGTTGGAAAGAAGAACAGAGATAGGATCCTATCATCTTCAAACACTACAGAAGACATTTTTATACAGCTTTTATGGTTTATAATATTTTCAGCCAACAGAGACTGGTAAATGAGTCCATCCTCCAACAAATAACAGTAATTGATAACAGGTTTTCTCTTTTATAATTTTCAACTTTTAAGTTCAGGGGTATATGTGCAGGATGTGCAGGCTTGTTAAATAGGTAAACATGTGCCATGGTGATTGCTGCACAGATCATCCCATCACACAGGTATTAAGCCCAGAATCTGCTAGCTCTTCTTCCTGATCCTCTCCCTCCTCCCACCCCCAACCCTCTGACAGCCCCAGTGTGTGTTTTTCCCCTCAATGTTTCCATGTGTTCTCATCATTTGGCTCCCACTCATAACTGAGAACATGCAGTATTTGGTTTTCTGTTCCTGAATTAGTTTGCTAAGGATAATGACCTCCAGCTCCCTCCATGTCCCTGCAAAAAACATGATCTTGTTCCTTTTTATGGCTGCATAGTATTCCATGGTGTATATGTGCATGTTTTCTTTATCCAGTCTATCATTGATGGGCCTTTAGGATGATTCCATGTCTTTGCTATTGTGAATAGTGCTGCAGTAAACATACACATGCATGTGTCTTTATAATAGAACAATTTATATTCCTTTGGGTATATACCCAGTAATGGAATTGCTGGATCAAAGGGTATTTCTGCATCTAGGTCTTTGAGGCACACTGTCTTTGCCACATTAGGTCTTTGCCACACTGTCTTCTGCTTTGAACTATTTTACACTCCCACCAACTGTGTAAAAGTGTTCCCTTTTCTCCAAAACCTTGCCATCATTGGTTTTTTTAGACTTTTTTTATTTTTCTGAGACAGAGTGAGTCTTGCTCTGTTGCTCAGGCTAAAGTGCGGTGGCACAATCTTGGCTCACTGCAACCTCCACTTCCTGGGTTCAAGGGATTTTTGAGCCTCAGCCTCCCAAGTAGCTGGGATTACAGGTGTGCACCACCATGCCCAGCTACTTTTTGTATTCTTAGTAGAGATGGGTTTTTGCCATGTTGGCCAGGATGGTCTTGAACTCCTGGTCTCAAGTGGTCTGCCCACCTTAGGCTTCCAAAGTGCTGGGATTACAGGTGTGATGTTTTTTGACTTTTTAATAATAGCCATTCGGACTGGTGTGAGATGGTATCTCATTGTGGTTTTGATTTGCATTTCTCTAATGATCAGTGCTATTGAGCTTTTTTTCATATGATTGTTTGCTGACCACATGTATGTGTTTTTTTGAGAAGTATATGTTCATGTCCTTAGCCCACTTTTTAATAGGGTTTTTTTTTTCTTGTAAGTGTAAGTTCCTTATAGATGCTGGATATTAGACCTTTGTCAGATGCATAGATAACAAAAATTTTCTCCCATTCTGTAGATTGTCTGTTTACCCTGTTAATAGGTTCTTTTGCTGTGCAGAAGCTTTTTAGTTTAATTAGACCCCATTTGTCAATTTTTGCTTTTGTTGCAATTGCTTTTGGCATCTTCATCATGAAATCTTTGTCTGTGCCTATGTCCTGAATAGTATTGCTTGGGTTTTCTTCTAGGGCTTTTATAGTTTTGGGTTTTCACTTAAATCTTTAATCCATCTTGAGCTGATTTTTGTATGTGGTATAAGAAAAGGGTCCAGTTTTAACTTTCTGCATATGGCTAGCCAGTTCTCTCAGCACAATTTATTAAATAGGGAATCCTTTCCTCCTGCTTGTTTTTGTCAGGTTTGTTGAAGATCAGATGGTTGTAGGTGTGTGGTCTTATTTCTAGGTTCTTTGTTCCATCGGTCTATGTGCCTGTTTTTATACCAGTATTACGATGTTTTGGTTACTGTAACCCAGTAGTATAGTTTGAAGTCAGGTAGTGTGATGCCTCCAGGTTTGTTGTTTTTGCTTAGGATTGCCTTGGTTATTTGGGCTTTTTAAAAAATATATAAATTTTAAAATAGTTTTTTTCTAATTCTGGAAGAATGTCAATGGTAGTTTAATGGAAATAGCATTGAATCTGTACATTGCTTTGGGCAGTATGGCCATTTTCATGATATTGATTCTTTCTACCCATGAGCATGGAATATTTTTCCATTTGTTTGTGTCATCTCTGATTTCTTTGAGCAGTGGTTTGTAGTTTTCATTGAAGAGGTCCTTCACTTCCCTTGTTAGCTGTATTCGTAAGTATTTTATTCTTTTTGTGGCAATTGTGAATGGAAGTTCATTCGTGATTTACTCTTGGCTTGGCTGTTACTGGTGTATAGAAATGCTAGCAAATTTGCAAATTGATTTTGTATCCTGAGGCTTTGCTCCATTAGCTTATCAGCTTAAGAAACTTTTGGGCTGAGACTATAGAGTTTTCCAGATTTAGAATTATGTCATCTGCAAACAAAGATAATTTGCTTCCTCTCTTCCCATTTGAATACCCTTTATGTCATTCTCTTGCCTGATTGCCCTGGCCAGGAGTTCCAATACTATGTTGTATAAGAGTGATGAGAGAGCAACCTTGTTTTGTGCCAATTTTCAAGGGAAATGCTTCCAGCTTTTGCCTATTCATTATGATATTGGCTGTTGGTTTGTCATAGATGACTCATTATTTTGATGTATGTTCCTTCAATACCTAGCTTATTGAGAGTTTTTTCTAACATGAAAGGATTTTGACTTATATTGAAGGTCTTTTCTGCACCTATTGAGATAATCTTGTGGTTTTTGTCTTTAGTTCTCTTTATGTGACGAATCACATTTATTGATTTGCATATGTTAAACCAACCTTGCATCCTGGGGATGAAGCCTACTTGATTGTGATAGATACACTTTTTGATGTGCTGCTGGATCCAGCTTGCTAGTATTTTATTAACGATTTTTGCATCGATGTTAATCAAGGATATTGGCCTCAAGTTTTTTGTTGTTGTTGTTGTTATATCTCTGCCATGTTTTGGTATCAGGATGATGCTGGCCTCATAGAATGAGTTAGGGAGGAGTCTCCTCTTTTCAATTTTTTGGAATAGTTTCAATAGAAATGATACCAGCTCTTCTTTATACCTCTGGTAGAATTCATCTGTGAATCTGTCTGTTCCTGGGCTTTTTTTGGTTGGTAGGCAATTTAACACTGCCTCAATTTCAGAACTCATTATTAGTCTATTCAGGAATTCAATTTCTTTTCTTTTTCAGTCTTTGGAGGATTTATGTGTCCAGAAATTTATCCATTTCTTCTGGATTTTCTAGTTTATGTGCATAGAAGTGTTTATAATATTATCTTATGGTTATTTGCATTTCTGTGGGGTCATTGTTAATATCCCCCTTATCTTTTCTGATTATATGTATTTGAATCTTATCTCTTCTTTATTAGTCTAGCTAGT
This sequence comes from Hylobates moloch, assembly GCF_009828535.3. Taxonomy (NCBI): domain Eukaryota; kingdom Metazoa; phylum Chordata; class Mammalia; order Primates; family Hylobatidae; genus Hylobates; species Hylobates moloch. Next base: position 73,058,976 of record NW_026652286.1, on the reverse strand, counting down.
GGTCTCTTTTATTAATTTTTGTGTAAAGCCAGCTCCTGGACTCATTGATTTTTTTATAGGTTTTTTTGTATCTCTATCTCCTTCAGTTCACCTCTAATCTTGGTCATTTATTCTTTCTTTATTTTTTTGGGAAAGAATTTCAGTCTTGTCACCCAGGCTGGAGTGCAGTGGCGCGATCTCGTCTCACTGCAACCTCCGCCTCCCCGGTTCAAGTGATTCTCCTGCCTCAGCCTCCTGAGTAGCTGGGATTACAGGCACCCGCCACCACTCCCAGCTAATTTTTGTATTTTTAGTAGAGACAGGATTTCACTGTATTGGTCAGGCTGGTCTTGAACTTCTGACCTCGTGATCTGCTCACCTCAGCCTCCCAAAGTGCTGGGATTACAAGTGTGAGCCACCACGCCTGGCTGGTTATTTCTTACGTTCTGCTAGCTTTGGGGTTTTTTTGCTCTTAGTTCTCTAGTTCTTTTAGTTGTGATGTAAGGTTAACTTGAGATTTTTCTAGCTTTTTGATGTGGGCACTTAGTGCTATAAATTTCCCTCTCAACACCGCTGATATGGTTTGGCTCTGTGTTCCCTCATAAATCTCATGTCAAATTGTAATCCTCATAATCCCCACATGTTGAGGGAGGAACTCAGTGGGAGGTCATTGGATCATGGGGGCAGTTTCACCCATGCTATTCTTGTGGTAGTGAGTATGTTAGTCCATTTTCACACTGCTAATAAAGACATACCTAAGACTAATTTATAGGGAAAAACAGGATTAATGGAGTCACAGTTCTATGTGGCAGGGGAGGCCTCACAATCATGGTGGAAGGTGAAAGGCACATCTTACATGGCGGCAGACAAGAGAAGAGAACTTGTGCAGGGAAACTCCCCTTTATAAAATCATCAGATGTGGTGAGACTTATTCACTATCACAAGAACAGCAATGGAAAGACCCACCCCCCATGATTCAATTGTCTCCCACTGGGATCCTCTCACAACACGGGGAGTTGTGGGACTTACGATTCAACATGAGATTTGGGTGGGGACACAGCCCAACCATATCAGTGAGTGAGTTCTCACAAAATCTGATGGTTTAACAAGTGTTTAATTGTTCTTTCTGCACACTTCTCTTCTCTCCTGCTACCTGTGAAGAAGATGCCTGCTTCACCTTTCACCATAATTGTAAGTTTCCTGAAGACTCCCCAAGACTCCCCATCCAGGTGGAACTGTGAGTCAATTAAAACTCCTTTGTTTATAAATTACCCAGTCTCGGGTAGTATCTTTATGGTGGTGTGAAAATAGCCTAATACAACTGCTTTAGATGCATCCCAGAGATTCTGGTACATTGTATCTTTGTTCTCATTAATTTCAAAGAACTTCTTGATTTCTGCTTGAATTTCATTATTTACCCAAAAGTCATTCAAGAGCAGGTCATTTAGTTTCCATGTAGTTGTATGGTTTTGAGTGCATTTCTTAATTTTGGTTTTTAATTTGATTGTGCTATAGTCTGAGAATTTGTTATGATTTTAGTTCTTTTGCATTTGCCGAGGAGTGTTTTACTTCCAATTATGTGATCAATTTTAGAGTTAGTGCTGTGTTGTGATGAGAAGAATGTATATTCTGTTGTTTTTGGGTGGCGAGTTCTGTAGATATCTGTCAGGTCCACTTGATCCAGAGGTGAGTTTGGGTCCTGAATATCTTCGTTAATTTTCTGTCTCAATGATCTAATATTGTCAGGGGAATGTTAAAGCCTTCCACTATTGTGTGGGAGTCTAAGTGTCTCTGAAGGTATCTGAGAACTTGCTTTATGAATATAAGTATTCCTGTATTTGGTGTACATATATTTAGAATAGCTAGCTCTTCTCATTGAATCGAACTCTTTACCTTTATGTAAGGCCCTTCTTTGTCTTTCTTGATCTTTGTTGGTTTAAAGATTTTTCAGAAACTGGAATTACAATGCATGCTGTTTTCTGTTTTCCATTTCCATGGTAAATTTTACTTCATTCCTTTATTTCGAGCCTGTGTGTGCCTTTGCATGTGAGATGGGTCTCATGAAGACAGCATACCTATGAGTCTTGACTCGATCCAGCTTGCCATTCTGTGTCTTAATTGGGGCATTTACCCCATTTACATTTAAGTTAAGTAATGTTTATGAAGTTTAGTTTGGCTGGATATAAAATTCTGGATTGGAATTTCTTTTCTAGAAGAATGTTGACTATTGGCCTCCAATCTCTGCTGGCTTGTAGGGTTTCAGCTGAAAGGTCCACTGTTGGTTGGATGGGCTTCCCTTTATAGGTGACCTGGATTTTCTTTCTGGCTGCCCTTAACATTTTTTCTTACATTTTGACCTTGGAGAATCGGATTATTTTGTGTCTTGGGGATGATCTTCTCATGGAGTATCTTTCTGGGGGTTCTCTGCATTTTATGAATTTGAATTTTGGTTTCTCTAGCTAGGTTGGGGAAGTTCTCCTGGATGATATTCTGAAATATGTTTTCCAAATTGGTTCCATTCTCCCCTTCTCTTTTCGGTACCCTCAATTAGTTGTAGACTTGGTATCTTTTCATAATCCCTTATTTCTCAGAGGTCTCATTCATTCATTTTCATTCTTTTTCCTCTTTTTTTTGCCTGCCTGTCTTATTTCACAAAGGCAGTCTTTAAACTCTGAAATTCTCTCCTCTGCTTGGTCTATTCTGCTATTGATACTTGTGATTGCACTGTGAATTTATTTTAGTGTTTTTTAGCTCTATCAGGTCGGTTATATTCCTCTCTATACTGGCTATTTTGGCTGTCAGCTCCTGCGTTGTTTTATCATGACTCTTGGCTTCCTTGCTTTGGGTTACAATGTGCTCCTTTGGCTTAGCAAAGTTTGTTTTTTATCCACGTTCTGAAGACTATGTCTGTCATTTCGGCAATTTCAGCCTCAGCCAGTTGTGAACCCTTGCTGGAGAAGTGTTGCAGTCATTTGGATGAAAGGGGACACTCTGGGTTTTTTGAGTTTTCATTATTTTTGAGCTGATTCTTTCTCATCTTTGTGGGCTTATCTACCTTTGATCTTTGAGGTTGCTGTCCTTCAGCTCGGTGTGTGTGTGTGTGTGTGTGTGTGTGTGTGTGTGTTTTGTTTGTTTGTTTTTGTATTATAAGTCTGGCCACTCTTCCGTAGGCCTGATGCAGTTTTCTGGCCGTCTGCTCCAGACCCTAGTCACCTCAGTTTTTCTAGTACCTGGAAGTATCGCTAGTGAAGGCTGTGAAACAGCAAAGCTGACAGCCTCCCCCTTTCTCTAGCAGTTCCATCCCAGGGGGATACAGACTTATTGCTGACTTGAACACACCTGTAGGAGGTGGCTGGGGACCCCAGTTGTGAAGTCTCACCCAGTCCGGAGGAATGGGATCAGAGATTTGCTTAAAGAAGCAGTCTGGCTGCATTACAATAGGGCAGCTGTGCTGTGTTGGCTGTCCCTTCAGCCCCTGATCAGCTTTGGCTCTCCAAGGCCCATAGTCTGAACCAGCTGAGATGCCCAAACCGCAAAGGTGGCAGCCCACCCCACCCCCTAGGCACTTCATTCCAGGGAGAAGTAGAACTCTTCTGGGGTAGAACATGGGGCAGGGGTGGCCAGAGGCCCTGGCTGGGAGGACCCACCTTTTGAGGAGGAATGAATCAGGGTCCCACTTAAAGAAGCAGTCTGGCCACACCTTGACAAAACACTCGTGCTGTGCTGGGGAACTGCCTCTGCCTTGGTCTGCTTGGACTCTCCAAAGCCTGCAGGCTGGAATGGCCAAGTCATCCAAATAACAAAGGTGGAGGCCCATCCCTCTCCCTGGACACTCCCTCCCAGGGAGAGATCAGAGTGCTGTCTGTAGAATACAGGCAAGGGTTGCTGTAGGTCCTGGCTGGGATGTCCTGCCCAGTGAGGAGAAATGCATCGGGGTCCTGCTTAAAGAAGCAGTCTGGCCACATTTTGGTAAAACAGCTGTGCTGCACTGGGAGGTCCCTTCCTCATCTGGACCATTTGGACTCTCTAAAGGCTGCAGGTTGGAATGACTGAGTCATCCAAACAGCAAAGATGGTGGCCCACTCCTCCCCTGGAGGGTTCCATCGTGTCCCAGACAGGTTCTGCCCTGTTGCTGGTGGCTGGCTGGAATTCCAAGTCAGTGGGTCTTGTGAGCTGCCACGTAAGTGGGGCCTGCAGACCAACACAGCTGAGAGGCCTGTATTCAGCCCCCTTCCTAGGGTTATGTACAGACCTCTGGCCTTGCCTGAGATGCAGTCACCTTTGTCAGGGAACACTGGGGTTGGAGTATGTAAAGCTCCTGGGTCTCTGTGTGTGAGCAGCTGCTCTATTGAGATTCTACACCGCTCTGTGTGCCAGTCCCAAAGCTCTGGTGGAGTAGGCTCACTAAGGGATCTCCTGTTCCAAGGATTGCAAAGATTCCAGGGAGATGTGTAGTTTCCCAGGGCCACACATTCACTTACCACTTCCCTTGGCTGGGGGTGGGGCTTCCCTTGGCCCTGTGTCCCTCTTGGGTGAGCTGTCGCCCTGTCCTGCTTTTCTTCGTTCTCCATGTGTCAAGTTGTTTCTCTGATGAGTCCTAATGTGAGTACCTGGACATTTCCGAGTATCAGATTTTCAATATAGTGTGAGTAAATGAAAAAGAAACAGGAAAGGGAGACTTTGTTCTGGAAACTATCAGAGATAAGATCATTCACATGAAAGGAATGTGATCATCTGCAGATGGCCTAAGTACCACAGACTGTATATAGGGAGTTGCTGGCAGGATTCAGAATCAATGGTAGAAAGTATTAAATGGTAAAAGGATTAATAGTATATTAGAAAATAAATGAAAAATGATCTAAGCTGGCCTGTGCATTGTCACTATATTTAAATTATAGCTGAAGGACTGCCTTACTATAATTAGGAAAAATCCTAATGGAAATTAGCGGACCCAGTATTATGTAAATGCTTTTAACGACGATAGAGATCTTATAAGTGATATTCTCATTAATGATGCTAACTATGTAGACTAACACTTCTTGTCATATTCAACATGATCAAAGTTCTGCAAGGATTGCTTCATTTAAATATCAGCCTGTGAGGAATGAGAAGGCAATAAAATTAAGGACCACACATCCTGTTGTAGATAAATGCCTTTAGCTACTTTACTTACAAATCACTCCCAAAGAAGAACATTCTTTTGCCTTGCAAAGTTTACATGCTTTATAGCAGTGCTGTCTTATTGAACTTTCTAGGATGAGGGAAATGTCTTCTACCTGCAAGGTTTGTTATGGTAGCCACCAAATGAGCAAGCGAAATACTACTAGTGCACTTGAATTTTTAATTTTATATCAGGTTAATTTATTTAAAATTAACTTCAAATTGCCACATCTGGTTAAAGTCTACCATATTGAACAGTGTAGGTCTAGGGAGGTCCCATGTTGTAAGACACTGAGATTAGAGGGCTAGGCCCGGGCGCAGTGGCTCAAGCCTGTAATCCTAGCACTTGAGGAGGCCGAAGCGGGCAGATTACAAGGTCAGGAGTTTGAGACCAGCCTGACCAACATGGTGAAACCCCATCTCTACTAAAAATACAAAAATTAGCCGGGTATGGTGGCACGTGCCTGTAATCACAGCTACTCAGGAGGCTGAGACAGGAGAATCTCTTGAACTCGGGAGGCAGAGGTTGCAGTGAGCCAAGATCTCGCTGCTGCATTCCAGCCTGGGCAACAGAGGGAGACTCCATCTCAAAAAAAAAATAATAATAATAAATAAATAAAAGAGGGCTAGCCTGTATGTCCCCTTGTTTCTCCTTTGCCCTTGATAGGAAATCAGGTCTGCATTGAGCAGGGAGGTGTTATGTCCCTGGAGAAAGAACTAGCTATGAATTGTTCTCAGCCAACATTCACTGCAGTTGGGATAGGGGTGGGGGTGGGGGAGTGTACACCAAATTGTAAAAGTGCTGGACATCCACCACAGTCGGCGTGGCAGAAGCTTATATGCTTCTTCAGTGGGACCATCAGCAAGATAAGCTGCAGACTGCACTAGGGGCTGAGGACTAAATGTTACCTGTTTAGCATGATTCCTTCCAGCTCATCACATGGCCAGAGACCATTAGGGAGGCTGATTCCAGAGACAATTAGGGAGACCCATTATGTTGTAGAACTAGTCCATGTTCTAGGAATAATGATTAAGTTTACAGATTTGTGAGCAATAGATCTGTAAGTGGATGAATACAGGAAAATGAGAGTAGGTGCTATCAAAATAATATGAATCTGTGCAAGCAGAGAAGGGAGATAGCAGGAGTGGGGAAACTAAATAAATGTTCACAGAGAAGTCAAAATTTGATCTAGGGATTGACATAATTAGGGGTTTATGTGGCAAATTTCCCTAGTCATACCGCAATCCAGTGCCTCAGTACTTATATATAAATAATTGGGTTTTTATTCTAGTAGGATTTAGGGGAATGCTTGTATTAAGATCCTACAAAGGCATTAGGTTATGATTTCACTTCTACCCCAGAGAACTGTGTTTGACCCTCTGATTCTATAATGAATTCATAATTCAGTATGTTCCTTTATTGACTTGAACATATAGAAGATTTTTCAGCTGCTATTTGTCCAACATTCATATTCAAAAAACACTTCAAATGAATTAAAGGCACTTCACACAAGAAATGTGTGCTTATGACATATACAGGTGTTTCCCACCTCAGTTTTCCAGCAAATGGAGGTACTTTGAATGATAGATACTTAATTTCTCATGAATGTAATTCCATGGATTAAGCTGAGAGGTAACAGGATTCCAGTGTGATGGATTTTCTCCTTAGAGTTTGAGCTGGAAGCTTGTCATTAAGACAAAAAAAAATCTGTTCATCTATCTGTTGAACAAATCCGGTTGTGAGGTTGAATATAAAAGAGCTTCTATAGTGGTAAGCTTTGCAGATTCTCTCTACAATCAGTTATTTATCATCTCAAAAATGTCTCTTTTCCATTTTCACTAACAGGGTGGCTTGATTGGATGTATTCATTAAATAGACAAAGTCAAAGGGAAAGTACTTCTTTTGAAAGCACTGTTAGAGTTACGTGGGGAAGCACATCAAGGCTTGAATCTGGTAACTTATCCTTGAAAATAAACAACTTTGTTCATTTGATGTTTTTGTAGAGCAAAGAGATGAATGAAGATAGTGAAGCAAAATTATATATTGTCTTCTTTCTGTTTCTAGATACCTGAAACCACCTCCTTTTAAAATTTTTATTTTTTAAAGAGACAGCATCTCTCTATGTTGCCCAAGGCTGAATGTAAACTCCTGGGCTCCAGTGATCCTCCCACCTAAGCATCCCGAGAAACTGGGAATACAAGTGTGTGTCACTATAGGGGGCCCCAGGTGCCCATTCCTTCCATCTTAATTTGCTGGTTCCTCCTCATCTTTCTAACATCTGGATTTTGAAGGGCAGGAAGGCCATCAAAACTTTTTCTCTGTTCTCTCCTCTAGCTACGCTACTACAGTTCCATGGCAATCTCATCTGGTCTAGTAGTTTTTAATATCTCCTATGTTAATGATCTACAAATATATTTGGCAATGATGTATAGAACTCTTTTGAGCCTTAGTCTTTAATGTCTAACTGCACCTTTGACATTCCTACTTGGATATCTAATAGGGATTTTAAATTTAACATGTCTAAAATTGAAGTCTTGATTGTTTCCCTTTCTAAACTCTTGACCTCCTCAGTCTTTATCTAGTGAAGGACGTACCTTTCACCTATTCAATAGAATAAAAATCTGGAAACTGTTCTTGGTTCATCTCTTTTCCTCACACTTTTAATATACTTTATGAGTATATCTTGTTCTATCTTGAGGCTATATCTAGCATGTAATGTCTTTTTAAAATATTTAAAAATATTTATTTTAATTAAAAAATAAAATTGTATTTATTAATGGTGTACACCATAATGTTTATATATATGCATTGTGAAATGGCTCAACCAAGTCAATTAACATATATAACCCTTCATACTTATCATTTTCTGTGTTGAAAACAAATATGCTTAGTACTTTTTAAGTATATAACATATTGTTATTAACTATAGTCCAAATGGTATACAATACATCTCTTGAACTTAATCCTCCTGTCTAACTGGAATTTTGTATTATTTGACCAACATATCCTCAATCCCTCTACCAATCCTGACTCCAGCATTTGATAACCACCATGCTATTCTCTGCTTCTATGAGTTCAGCATTTCGAAATTCTACATATAAGTGAAACTGTGCAGTATATGTTCTTATGTATCTGGTTTATTTAACAACATAATGTCCTTTAGGTTCATACATGTTGTCACAAACAAAAGGATTTTCTTCTTTTTAAAGACCGAGTAGTGTTCCATTGTGTTTATACACATTTTCTTTATCCATTCACTTGTTGATGAATGCTTTGGTTGATTCGGTTTCTTGGCTATTGTGAATAATGCTGCATGTGAAGAAACATGAAAGTGCAGATACCTCTTTGGCATATTAATTTTGTTTCCTTTGAATATATATCTAGAAGTGGGATTGCTGGATCATATAGTAATTCTATTTTTATATTTTGGAGGAACCTCTGTACTGTTTCTATAATAGTTGTACCAATCTACATTTTCACCAACACTGTACAAGGATTCTCATTTCTCCTCATCTCACTGACATGTGTTATCTTTTGACTTTTTGATAATAGTCATTCCAGCAGGTGTGAGGTGGTATCTCGTAGTGTTTTTGATTTTTATTTCCCTGATGATTAGTGAGGTTGAGCATTTTTTCATATACCTGTTGGGCATTTGTATCTCTACTTTTAAGATATGTCCATTCAGGTCCTTTGCTCATTTTTTAATCAGGTAATTTGTTTTCTTGCTATTGAGCTGTTGGGGTTCCTTATATATTTTGAATGTTAATCCCTTATCAGATGTATAGTTTGCAAATATTTTCTCCCATTTTGTAGGATGTCTGTTCATTCTTCTGATTGTTTCCTTTGCTGTGCAAAAGCTTTTTAGTTTGATGTAATCCCACTTTTTTTCTTTCATTCCCTGTGTTTTTGGGATCATATCCATAAACTCATTGCCCAGACCAAGGTCATGGAACTTTTCTCTTATGTTTTCTTCTAGTAGATTTACAGTTTTAGGTCTTATGTTTATATCTTTAATCCAGTTTGGACTGATATCTTTTATATGGTGGGAGATAAGGTATAATTTCATTCTTCTGCATGTGGATACTCAGTTTATCCAGCACCATTTATTGAAGAGACTGTTTTTTCCCCCTTGTGTGTTCTTGGCACCTTTGTCAAAAATCAATTGATTGTAAATACATGGATTTATTTCTGGGCTCTTTATTCTGTTTCATTGATCTATGTGTCTGTTTTTAGATCAATAGCATGCTTTCTTGACTTGCAGTAAATTTTGAAGTCAGATAGTGTGATGCCTCCAGTTTATTCTTTTTGCTTGAGATTGCTTTGGCTATTTGGGGTCTTTTGTAGTTCCATATGAATTTTAGGATTGATTTTTCTATGCCTGCGAAAAATGTCATTGGAATTTTGACAGAGATTACACTGAATCTATAGGTCACTTTGGGTAGTATGAACATTTTAACAATACTAATTTAATCTATGAGCATGGTTTATCTTTCCACCTATCTGACATGTAATTTATTTTCACAACTCTAGTCTATATCCCCATTATTTCTCATTTGGGCTACTCTAATAGTCTTTTTCATGCTTCCACATTTGCATCCATCCTCTACAATCTACTTTTCAAAGTCTCCAAAGTAATTCATTAAAAGCATAACTCTGACCATTTCACTCCTAACAGGGTGTTTAAAATATTCTTTGGCTGATACTTTTAGACAAAAACCATCACATAGTAAAGGGAATTGGAAAACAGAGCACCTTTATGGAATTTCAAATGCAGCTAACCAAAACTAGCTACATGATTCTAGAATACTTTACCCACATCAAGAATGTAAAAAGTTAATCAAGACAGAGGAATACTCACAAAGAGGATTTCTGAAGAGGAATACTCACAAAGAGGATTTCTGAAGAGGAATTCTCAGGAGACAACCTGGCTATGAGTTCCCTACCCTCAATTATTTGGTAAAAGTCCTTCATTGAGATTATTTAGAGATCTTAACATGTGATGTCTGCAGAACATGTGACAGAGTAGATTATTTTTACTTCTACCTGGGAAGTTTAAACGTCTGGAGTTGGGCATCCTAGTTGCTGATGCTGGAGTTAAGCTCACTGTTGGATTTGGACTATGCATGCAGAATTCAGTAGGTAAAAGATTTGTATATGTTTTACATGGTCCAGATGTGGGCCATGTAGGACACAGAGCTGTCCTTGAGCCGTTTTAAATCCTGCCCAGTAGCATTGTCTTGAGTAATAGTGGGACTGAAGGGAAAATGACTAACCATAGAAAAATATATCTCATGATGTAGAAATTGGAATCAAATATAACCAGTGAGCTCTGGGAAGAAGCCATGGAAGTATTAATGAGACAAAGAACTAGCTTTAAATATCTGCTAAACTCAGAGAGCAAGAAGTCACCTTACATTAGTGCTAGTTAAGTAAGAAGTTTTCTTGTACTCCACATTTTTTCTTCCTGATCTTACCTCTTTGAACCTGGTAGATTCACAAGCTTAGGTTATAAGAAATGGGAAAGGGACTTCTTGGATCATAGACTTTTCGTTTACAGAAGGCCCTAAATGTAGATGAAGTATTTTTAACTTTAAATCAAGTTGGAAGTTTTATTACTCTATGTTTTGACCATTTTAATTATTGAAATGAGACAATGGTTTTGTGACATAAAGGTGACTGTAAGACTTATTTTTGCCATGATTAATCAGAAAATTATGGGAATATTTTGTCTTCATCAAGTTGATAAAAAAGTAGATGAACAAGTTTCTCTACTGAATAACGCTAAAAACAGTAGAAGGTAAATATAAAGTGACTTAATGATTAAATCCAAAAGGATGTATTTATTCAAGATACCAGTCTTTCTCTCTTCTCTCGTCTCTCTCCCCCTCTCGTCTCTCTCCCCCTCTCGTCTCTCTCCCCCTCTCGTCCCCTCCCCCCTCCCCCCCCTCTCCCCCCTCCCCCTCTCTCCCCTCTCCCCATCTCCCCCTCTCCCGCCCGCCTCTCTGAGGCTTATTATCACAATTAGAATAAAATCTAAACTCCCTGGTGAGCTGATCTTGCTGCTCTCCTGATGCTCACTCACTCCCACCACCTCAGCCGCATAGGCATCCTTTCTGTTTCCTGAACAGGCCCTTTCCTTCCTTAAGTATGGGATTTACACTGTAGTCTGAAAGCTCTTCCTACCTACTCCTGCTTCCTACCTTCATCCATCACATGCATTTCTCCCAATACATTCTTCATACAATTAATACTATATTGATGTTTGGTTATTGGAGGACCCATACTGACACATGATCATTGATGGTCCTTTTCAAAGCAACTTCATGGGAGTAAAAGCCTGATTTAAGAGCTTGGAACATGAATGGAAGCTGATGAAGCATAGATTCTGAATGTGGATTATTCTTTAGGAAGTTTTGCAATAGATAGTTGAGAAGATATGAAGAGATGAGTTTTGTTGTTGTATTTTGAAATAGATGTTAGGAAATTGAGGGAAAATACAGGTAACTAATATATATCAGGGCTTTTACTTGTGTAAAAATATCTAGCCCTCATAGTAATTCTCTGAAGCTGGATATTATATTTCCCACATCAAATGAGGAAACCAAGACTTATGACTGTAGTCAATTTGCTTGCTATGTTAAGAGGTAGAATCAAGTCAAGCCCAGAGATAAATGATTTCAAAGCCTTTCTTTTCCTCCATCTAACATGATGCCTTTGAAAGGAGCCAGTGAGAAGGAGATGTTTGAAATTATAGAAGAGAGAGGGGATAACTGATACATCTAGTTTCTAGAAGAGGCAGGGATGATATAACATCATTCAGACCAGCAGAGACATCTTCTGAGATAAGCATGGCTGCAAATCAGCAGCTCATGCAACTTAACTTCTTAAAATATTCTAGTGATGAACTTCCTATTTCACTGGCAGTAAAATTCAAACTTCTTACCATGGCTTTTGAGACCCATTTTGCTTAACCTCTGTTTAACTCTCTGGCTTCTTCTACCACTCTCAAAAATCCCTTATCCCACTCCAGATATACTCTCTCCTCCTTGAGTAAGTCAAGCTCTTGTTTAACTAAACCTTTGCACTACTTTCTTCTTCTGCCTAAAAAAACGCTTCCCTGCAATCATTGCATATCTGTCTTCTCAGAATTCAGGCTTCAAAGCAAATGTCATCTTAGAAATCTCTTAAAAATTGTTTCTAAGTAATCCTTTCTCTAAATTATCTTCTTCTACATTGCTATTTAATTGTCCTCATAGGGTGTACCACTGTCTAAGATGATTGTGCTTATTTTATTGTCTTTTGTTTCCTATCAAAAATAAATGCCATAAATGTAGGTACCTTATCTGCCATATTCTTGCAGTATCCCCAAGATCTAGAATAGTGCCTGACATGTAGTAGGCATTTTCATTTTGATTTGGAGATAAAAGGAAGGGAGTTAAGAGTATTGATACCAGGAGGCCTTGATTTTCTGCTTTGAGTTTGCCAGCTGCTGAGAATACAGGGACAGGAGGATTTAGGAAAGCTTGAAATAATGGCTATGAATGGTAGAAGGTGGTAAGTGATAAGTAACAATTATCTGCTGTGTGCTGCATGAGCTGACATTTATCCTCTAATAGTAAATAAAATTATAGATATCTGTGAATCTACAAGGCATGCATCTTCCCTGTGTTCTTATTGGAGCCTTGCTCTTCTGTAAGGTCAATAAATACACAAGTGGTTTAAAGAATTTTTCAGTTGCATTGATGCATTTTGATTGTCTTCCTATTGTTTGAAAGACTTTGAAACTAAGACTCCTTTGACCTGTTTTTGCCTTTTTTCCCTTCCAGTTTAAATAAAGATTAAATGAGTATTTTTTTTCCTTGGAATTTTTCTTTATATTAATCTGGCTTTTGTTTTTTTCTCCCATTCTTTCTCCTTGAACCAATTTATGTGCTTCTTACTCGATCGCTCTTCATTCTAAAGTAGATAGTTTTATTTCCCTCCTTGGTTAAGGTAAAAGAAAGTACAAAATCACTATGTGAGTTAACAGAATTCTCAATTTTCTGTTTTCACTATTGTTTGTTTCTGTGAAATTTCTGTCATTTGTTTATGCCACCTACAGTATTTCAGACATTTTATAATCCAATAATCAAAGGGCAATGTGTTCTGATTTCTAAACTTGCTGTGAGTTTAGAAAATTTATCACATAAAAATCAGTGCCTTCCAAACAATTCTACAAATGGCAATGAGGGTAGTTAAAATTGATTTGAGAAATAGCTTTAAATTTATATGATGCATTAATCTATTTATTCATTTGATAAATACTTATTGAGTGCCTTTTATATATTAGGTAGTGTATTAGGTGCTAGGATATAGGGATTGTGGTTATTGCCCTTTAAAAGTTTACTGTGAATGAGACAGGTGCATATAAATAACTTTAATAAAATTCAATAAAGGGAATAACGTGGTTTATTCAGATAGCACATACAGCAGAACTCTTATCTTTATTTGGGGATACAGCAGATGAAAGAGGATGAAGAGGGTCACAGTACTTTAAAGAACTGTGTCTTGGAGCTAGCCAGCTCTGTAAAATGACAGAAAGGCAGTCCAGGGAGAAGGGAGAACATAGAAGTTTAAGATGGCTGAAATTGTGAACAACGTGGTTGGAAAAATAGAGTGTCAGATCATGAAAGACTTTGTACAAAATACTAAGGCATGTGGACTTTATACTGAAAGTGAGAAGGAGTCTCCAAATAATTTTAATCAGGAAAGTGTCATGTCTAGGTCTGCCTTAGCAAAAATACAAATTTGATGGCAGGTTTCACTAAGAAGCTAGAGAGTGGGTTGAAGGTGGAGAAAAGGCCAGTGAAAAGATGGTTGATAAATAATAAAAGCTCAACTAGGGATGGTGACAAATTTAAAACTTGTTAAATAGGAAGAATTAAAACAGTATGATGATGCTATTGTATGTGGACTGTGATGACTCCCAAGTTACTATTTTAAATAGCCACTTATAAAATTCAGGAATTATAAAAGATGAAGAGGCTAGAGAAGATGATAAGTTCAATTTTGGTATTTTTTCACCTGCTGAACTATTGAGATATCCAACCCTGGATGGCCTAGAAGCATTTAATATATACTGCTCTGGAGCTCAAGACAGAGAGGTCAAGTTTGGAAATGTAGATTTGGGAATCAATAGCATTCAAGGTGATTGAAGCCTTGCCAGGAAATAGCATCCCTCAAGGAAAGTGGTTAAGTGATATGGGAGGGTGTATAAAAAGAAACTCTGAGGAACATTGCATCCAGGGACAGAGAAAGTAGAGCCCATAAACACAAATGGGAAGAACATGACCCATGAGAGCGGGTAGAGAACAATATGGAAAAAAGAGTTGTAGAAATTGAGAAAAGAGAGTGTATAAAGAGAAAGGCATTTTTAGTAGTTTTGAAATTAAAATTTTCAAATAGCTATTGGGTAAATAAATTATCTGTAACAGATAGCAGAAGAGTATAATTATTTGTAAAAATTTTATTTAAATTAGAATTTTGATTTTAGAATTTCACATTAAATAATATTTAGTGAGGCACAGAAAGAAAAATATCACATGTTCTCACTCACATGTGAGAGCTAAAAAAATGGATCTCATGGAGGTAGAGGATAGAATGGTGCTTACCAGAGGCTGAGAAGGAATGCCGTGGGAGGATGAAGAAAAGTTGGTTAATTAGTACGAAATACAGTACAATAGAAGGGATGGTTCTAGTGTTTGATAGTACAGCAGATAGATTATAGTTAAGAATAATTTATAGATATATTTCAAAATGGCTAAAAGAATAGGCTTGTAATGTTCCCAACACAAAGAAAAAATTGATGTTTAAGACAACGGATATCCCAATTAACCCAAATGATACAATTTATAATTTGATCATTGGGATACATGTATCAAAATAGCACATGTACTCTGAGAATATTTACAACTATGATATATCAAAAACTGATATGAAACAAAACTCTGACCTTAAATTTTTTAAATTTTTAAGTTGGTATTTTACATATTTAAGCAAATTTGCGAAGACTGTTTCTGATAATAGATCACCAATAAAAATCATCTGGAAGTCAGTATAAATGTTCACATACAATAGATTTTTATTTTAAATTCAAAACGGCCTCAAGTAACACTGATTTTCTTCTTTCAAAGTGGGTATGCAAGGACCATTTTGCTTCTTCCATTTTCTTGTATTCTGAAAACTATTTTACAGACTTTCATTGTGAACATTTTCAAACAAGTAAAATTGGAGAAAATAGTATGTGAAACCTCCATGGACCTATTTCCTGGATTGAACAATTATCAACATTTTGCCATGCTTGCTTTGTCTATCCCTTTAATAATTTTTCTCTTTTCTTTCCTTCCTTCCCCGTTTGTACTCCTTCCCTCCATCCCTCTTTTCTTTCCTTCCTTGCTTTTTCTCTGCAATGTTTTAAAGTAAATTCCCGATATGTTATTTCATATCTTTCTCTAAAAATTATCTATCTAAAACAATTACAGTATCTTATCACACCTAACAAAATTAGTATATCATTTTCTATCTACTTTATATATCATTTTCCCTGGTCATTAAAAAGTATTGTTTATTATGAATGATTTATTTAAAGCAGAATTCAAACAGGCCTTTGCATTTTATATTTTTTATTTCCTTTGAATAGGCGCCTCCACTAATCTTCTAGTCTATTTCCCCTCATATTATTGACATACAAAATAAACTATATCCTGAAGAATGTCTCCCATCACGTATGTGACCAATTCATGATCTTATATAACAGATTTTCCAATTTATGTTTTCTGCAACTGATAGACATAGAAGTTGATGAAATTCAGAATTCAGGGATTTTGTTGGATCAGGAATTCTTTATGGTGATATTATATGCTTCATATTGTATTACATCAGGTGATTGACAATGTGTGATTGTCCCACTTTTAGTGATGCTAAAATTAATTAGGATCAGGTGATGAAAATCCAGTGTCAGATTCCTCATCAACTATTCTCATAACTGTTTTAGCATCCACTGATAAATACTGCCTCAATGAATATTTCATTAGGCATTGCAAAATGAGGGTTTTCCAATATTTTATTTATCTTTCATATTCCACTGGGAACATTTTCACGATTGATCTTGTGTCATGGCCCCATTTGTCTTTTCAACTTCCTTGCTTGCTGGCACTACGAGGTGATGTTGCCTTATGTCCTACTTCTCCAAGGAGGCTTACTGACCTTTAATGGTCAGTAAGGTCAGGGACTGTTTGATGCCAGTTGATTTTGGTTCAATCGCAGGGCATCATGAGTAAGAGAAAAAGGAAGTGAGAGAGGAAAGAATAGGAGGCAAGGCAAGATGATGTGTACTCAGCTTTCTTGCTTTATGCTAAGCTTTGATGGAGCCACGTTCTTGCCAAATACATCTGCATCTGCATAGCCATGTGGGACATTTCCAGATTGGCTGTATGAAGAAACCATGCTTTGGAGAAAAGAGGGGAGCAAATTTATTTGTGTGGCTCCATTTGTCTCTTATTTCTTACTGGTTGAAGTTCACACCCTGAGCAAGTTCATCCCCTTGTGCACACCTGTTCTGCATCCTCTAATACTGTCAGGAGCTAGTTGGGCAGATAGATTCCATGTTCTGCATTTTAACTGGGTACAAACATTTTAACTGAGTACAGAAGTTGTGAGAGAGCCCAGAACCCTACACATATGCCTGGTTGACTTAGCTTTGAGAATGTCAGCTGAAAAGAATCACCTAGTGAATTAGGTATTGGTTGGTCCCAGGCAGTGGAATTGAGTGTACCTGAAGGGTGTTAGTTTGGTGGCAGCTGGAGGTGGAAAAAGCATCTCTGTGCCTGGGAGGCAGGAAGACCAAGTGAGTCTGGAGATATACTTAAGATGTGTTTGATAACTCATGGTAATTAAAAAATATAATATTAAATACCCAGAGTCATTTCTTCAAATTTTTTCCTTTTGTTTTTAGAATAATCTGAAAAAAAAAAAAAACCCATCTTCCAGAAAACAGATATTACTCAATAGGTAATTCCTAGGTTTTATTAGTTAGGATACTGCTAAAGTGTGCACATAGCTTCTGTCATATTTCATTAGCTAGAACTCAGTTATTTGTTCTCAGCTAAGTTTCAAGAAAGGCTGGGAAATATGGTTTAGCTGTATTCCCAGGGAGAGGAGGACACAGGTTAAGTGGGCTGGTTTCTGCCACAGATGTAATATTTAGTGTTTAAATGTTTCTAAAGCATTGTGGTGATGTTCTCTTAAAGAGTTACTGGTTACTAGGCTGGGTGAGGTGGCTCACGCCTGTAATCCCAGCACTTTGGGAGGCCAAGGCGGGTGGATCACCTGAGGTCAGGAGTTCAAGACCAGCCTGGCCAACATGGTGAAACCTCGTCTCTACTAAAAATAAAAAAAATTAGCTAGGTGTGGTGGCACTTGCCTGTACTCCCAGCTACTTGGGAGGCTGAGGTGGGAGAATTGCTTGGACTCAGGAGGCGGAGGGCGCAGTCAGCTGAGATCAAGCCATTGCACTACAGCCTGGGCAACAGAGTAAGACTCCATCTCAAAAAAAAAAAAAAGTTATTGGTTCCTGTTGGAGGTTAATATGTAACATGCCACAGAGATCACTGATGAGAGAATCCAGATGTTTGTCCAGAAGTAGGAGTTTTCTGATAACTGACATGGGTTTAATTCAAATTTAGAAAATAGATTAAAAAGATAAGAAATTGGCCAGCTCAGAATATTTGCAAATGTTATGCTATAGCTAAGTCACATGTTGACAAAAGTTAAGTTGCTAACTTCTTTTACTATACTCTGACATTCAGGTCAAGAGGCAATGGTAATGTAAACAATAATTTATTTATTTATTGAAATTGCAACTTGATTTTACATGGTGGGAGCAACCAGCTGTTAAGTAAATTTTATTTTGATTCATCTAATGTAGTGCCATGTAAAACATTTATTCTTGCATAGTTATGAATCATTAACAATATATATTTTATAAAGATACAACTCAGTATTACTATTACAAAGCATTGGAAAACAAAGTAGAAAATATCGAAGCGGCATATTATAATATTTCTCTCAGAACAAAAGTTTCTTTTATTAAAAGCGTGGAAAATATAGATTTCATTTGGTCTAAGTTTCTCCTTTTCATCAAAAGTAATCTTAAGAGACAATGTCCTAGTATTTATTACAGATGCTAAAAACGAAGACATGGAGATACATCTGTGTTCCCTGTTAAAACGTTTTTAGTGATATTTCATAGATATCTTTTTCTGCCAAGGAATCTAAATCTCAGGTCTTTGAAAGTTTTTTTGTTGTTGTTGTTTGTTTGTTTTTTCCTCAGACATAGTCTCACTTGATTTATTAGGCTGGAATGCAGTGGTGTGATCATAGCTCAGTGCAGCCTCAACCTCCTAGGCTCAAAGCAATCCTCCTGTTTCAGTCTCCTGAGTAGCTGGGACTACAGGTTTGGACCACCATACCTAACTAATTAAAAAAAAAAATTGTGTAGAGACCAGTCTCCCTGTGTTGCTCAGGCTGGTCTTGCACCCTTGGGCTCAAGCAATCCTCCCACCTTTGTCTACCAAAGTGTTGGGATTATAGATGTGAGACACCATGCCCAGCCTCAAGTTTTTATTATGGGAAATATTCTGCTTATACCAATGTAGATAATATAATAAATATCCATTAACCCATCACTGAGCTTCAACACTGATGAACATTCTGCTTTTCTTTTTCCATATATTCTACTTCCCAAATTCTGTTTGTTTCATTTGGATATTTTAAGACAAATTCCAGACATATCATTTGACCTGTACATACTTCAACAGGTACCTCTATTGATAAAGACTTTTAAAAACCTATTATTACTACTATAATTTCTTCCTCCTCATCTAATATTCAGTTCACATTTACATTTTCCTCATAGTCTTAGAGTCATCTTTTTATAGATGATTTGTTCGAATCAAGATCCTGAGATGGTTTACATGTTGTGTTTTGATGATACTGCTCTTCAGTCTATTTCAATGCTGTAACAGTTCCATTCTCCACTTTGTATCTGTGTGTCCTTTATTTGTGGGAGAAACTGGGCCTTTTGCTCTGCAGAATACCCTACATTCAGAATTTATTTGATTCCTTCCTTGTGGTATTATTTAAGAAGTTCTTTTCCCTCCAGCATTTTGTGGAAAATATCAGTCATAATTTTAATTAGGTTTATAATAAAAATTTTTAAATCAATAATTAAAGAGGTAGTGCTGGGTTCATCCTGATTCTACCATATCAGGATGCATTTAATGTTTGTGTGTGTCTCTTTCAGTGATGTTAAAATCAGTAGGATCAGATGATGGCTGCCTGATATTTTTACTAAATATTCTTCATCAGCATTTTACCTAGTGGTTTTAACATCTACTAATAATGATTGCCAGACTAAATTATTTACTATTTTTAAGTTTGATCATTCCTTTTTCATTTATTAGCTGTGATTCTTTCATATAGTAGAGATATCCTTCATCAACTACAGTCAAGTGCCACAATGACAGACCACATTTGGGACATTGGTCTCGTAAGGTTATACTATATTTTTACTGTATCTTTTCTATGTATAGATATGTTTAGATACACCTATACTTACTATTGTGTTACAATTGCCTACAGTGTTCAGTACAGTAACATGCTTTACAGGTTTTTTTTGCATAAGAGCAATAGGCTATATCACATAGCCTAAATGTAGAGTAGGCTGTGGCATCCATCCAGGTGTATGTAAGTATACTCTGTGATGCTTGCACTTGATAAAATCACCTAACGATGCATTTCTTTTAATCTATTGTTAAGTGACTCATGGCAGTATCTGGTTATTTGGTATTTGTAACTGTAAGAAAACCTAGTACTAACAGAGAAGCCAAGATAAAATCTGAAATCCCTTTTTATAACAATTCTCAGAAGGGTGATTTCTGCATCCAACGAAGATGATCAGTGATTTGTGTGTGTGTGTGTATTAGTATGAAAGCATGGAGTTTTAGATGGTCAGTGTGCTTCAATTTATTGGATTCATTATTCTTTTTGAGCTCAAATTGTCAAGGGAGGCTTTTAAATTTTCCTTTCATGATGACCACAGGTACTCTATAGGTACAATAAGAAGTCCCAGGCTGATCTGGTATATTTCCTACCTGAAGTCTTAAATCAGCCACTTCTCTAAGAAAGTCCTCATTTCTTTTAGGGATAAATGGAATTTGGAGAACATAATTTGTGTATTATTTGTGCATTTAGGGCATTCATTGTTCTTCCAAGACTTTTCAGTGGACACAGCTAGAAAACTGGTCATTTTTAAGAAAAAATTAATTACGAATTCATACTGACATTTCTAAATCAAAGCTTATAGGTTTTTATTTAACTTAACAAGTTTTACATATGCATCTCTTTTACTCTGAAAATTTACTCTTTTAATACTTTAAAGTTTTATATTTATATATTTTATTAGTCCTGTGATAATAGTAATTGTCATGCTACTCACAAGAAGACCAATGAATGTAATTTAAAATCGTGTGTGTGTGTGTGTGTGTGTCTGTGTGTGTGCATGTGTGTGTATGTTGTTCTTGGGGTATATGTCCCATAATGGATGTACCGCCAAAAGATCGACATTAAAATACTTATCTATGTGCTTGTAATTCTTCTGTAAAGAAAAATTTTGGCCTGTTTTTTTTGCCGGCTTGGCAGATTAGCGGTTTTAGTAGGCCTCACCCTCTTGGAAATAGCAAGGTGGTCCATGAAGATCAACTCTGTGAGCTACAATTCAGGAAGGAAAATGGGAATCCCAGATCCCAGGGATGAGAACGCCCAGATCTTGGGGATGAGAATGCTGGCAAACAGCCCCCAAGAGGATGTTCAGCTGACAAAAGTGAGTGAAGCCCCAGTATGGGAGAGAGAGCACATCTCTCTGTGACTCCCTCTCCTCAAGTTAGCTCCAGGGCTTGGGAGAGAGGGACAGCACTTTGTTTTTCCCAAGCCCTGGAACCAACTTGGAGAAAGGCTTGGAGATGCTGTGAGGGAAAAGCTCTTGGAAAAACTGCAGACGTTTTCCCAGACCCAAGACCAAGAATGGGATGCTATTTTTAATCCAGGTGCATATAAAACCATTCTTTGGCAGTCCAACAGCATTGCTGCAGAGGTATTTTCATCTCAGGCCTGAGATTGGGGCACCCACTCTGGAGCAGGGCAGGGGCCTTCACAGTGAGAACTGTGGAGAATACTTTATCAGTAGATGCTGGAATAGTGCTCTACTACATAAGAAGCCTGGAGTAGGAGAAGAGCTCCTTTAGCTGCAGTTTCTCCTTGGTGGCAAGACTTGCAACCAGAGCCAGCTTGGTAAACTGAGTATGCCATTGCTGGGTGCCCAGCCTGCTCCACTGAGATTGTGGTGTAGTAAGGTCCTCTTTGCTCTAACCTAGGCAGAAATCCAGGCATTTGGAGCACTCACTCGCCTTGACCGGTAGCCTATACCCTTCCCGGGCATAGATCGTGGTACAGGGGGCCCCCCTCTGCCTTGTGTGCTGGCAGATCTCCAGGCATTTGTGGCACCTGTTCACCTGGTTCAGCAGCCTGAGCCACCCTAACCTTCCTGGGTATAGCTCATGGTACAGGGAAGGCCTCTCAGCTTCATACCCAGGAAGAAGTCCAGGCATCCAGAGCATCCACTCTCCTGGATTAGGAGTTTAGGCCACCACTACCATCCCTGTGCAGGGAACTTGGGGCTGAGAAGTTTTCCCAGCTCCATGCCTAGGCACATCTCTGGGTACTTGGTGGCCACCCACTGTATTCTCCCTCAGTGTAAGTGTTGTGCCTGACACTGGGAGAACTGTATGCATAACTGCCATGCATACAGGTCATGTGCAGTGTGGACCCCACACCCCCAGGGCTGATCAGGGAGCTCAGCTGATTGCATTTCATGAATCAGCTCATTACCTGAGACAACAGAGCTTTTGCCAGTAAACAAAGATCAAATATATACAATCCACATTGACCACAGCTGGGTTTTACCTATAATCACCATCTATGGGTTTGTAGGTAAAACTGCATAGCTAAATATAAAACCTGCTGAAACAAGTGTGTAGTGCTACAGAAGCAAAGCCAGAAGACCTTATCCAACATTCTCTACAGTTGTAACCCCCTAGGGAAGGGGAAAAAGGAAAGTGAAAAAAAAATCATAGGGAAAGAAATATAAAAAATTGCTAGCCATATGAAAATAATTTTAAAAATTATAAGTGACCGTATCTTCACATGAGAAGAAACCAGTGCAAAAATTCTGGTGCTATGAAAAATCTCAATGATCTGATACCACTAAAGGATTGCACTAGCTCTCCAGTAATGGTTCCTAACCAAAATGGAAACTCAAAAATGACAGATAAATAATTTAAAGCATAGATTGCAAGGAAGCTTAATGATATCTAAAACAAGGTTGAAAAATCAACGCAAATAAGCTTCTAAAGCAATCGAAGAAACAAACATCTTAAAAATAAATTAGAGTTTCTGGAATTGAAAAACTCAGTTAAGGAATTTGAAAATACAGTTAAAAGCTTTATCAATAGACTGGACAAAGCAGAAAAAAGAATTTTAGTTTGAAGACTGGACTTTTGAACTAACCCAGTCACACGAAAATTAAAAAAAAGAATTAAAAAGTCTTTGAGAAATAAGGGATTATGTAAAGTGACCAAACCTATTAGTTATTGGCATTACTCAGAGAGAAGGAGAAAAAGCAAATAATTTGTAAAACACATTTGAGGGGATAACTCAAGAAAATTTTCTTAATCTTGCTAGAGACACAGACATCCAGATACAAGAAATCAAGAGAACACCTGCAAGAAACTATAAAGCATGAGCATCATGCTTTATATAGTCCCTAGACTATCCAGGTTCAGTGCTAAAGAAAAGGGCACCTGAAGAAAAAGTTTGAATCTTAAAGACAGCTGGAGAAAAAGGTCAGATCATTTACAAAGGGAACTCTATCAGGCTAACAGACTTTTCAGCAGAAAGGTTACAAGCCAGCAGAAATTAGAAACCTATTTTTAGCATTCTTATATAAGTTCCAATTAAGAATTTAATATGCAACCAAAACTACCCTTCATAAGTAAAGAGAAATAAAATCTTTTCCAATTAAGCACTAAGATAATTTGTTATTATTAGACTAGCCTTACAAGAAATCCTTAAGAAGTTTAAACATAAGCACTACTCATAAGAAATGGAAGAATGATACCTGCCGCCACAAAAACACACCTAAGTACATAACCCAAACACCCTATAAAGCAACCACACAATAGAAACTACAAAGGATCCAGTTATCAACTTCACAACAGAATCAAAACCTCACATATCAATATTAACCTCGAATGGAAACAGTCAAAGTACTCCACTTAAAAGCCACAGAGTGGCAAGATGGATAGTAAAATAAGACCTTTCTATCTACTGTTTTCAAGAGGCCCATCTAACATGTAACAACACTTATAAACTCAAAGGGTTGGAGAAAGATCTAACATAAAAATGAAATATAAAAAGAGGAAGAGTCATTATTCTTTATCTGATAAGATTAAAACCAACAAGAGTGAAAAAACAAAGGTAGGCATTACATAAAGGGTTCAATTCAAGAAGACTTAACTATCTAAAGCATATATATACCCAATATTGGAGCACTTAGATTCATAAAGCAAGTAATTTTAGACCTACTAAAAGACTTAGCCACACCCTAATAGTGGGGGACTTCAACATCCCATTGTCAGTATTAGATAGATCACTGAGGCAGAAAACTAACAAGGAAATTCTGGACTTAAAACTTGACAGCTAACCAATTGGACTGAATAGACACATACAGAATAGTCCACCCATCAACTGCAGAATATGCATTCTTCTTATCTGCACATGGAACATACTTCAGGATTAACCATATGCTCAGCCATGAAGCAAGTATCAACACATTTTTTTTTTTTTTGAGACAAAGTCTCACTCTGTTGCCCAGGCTGGAGTGCAGTGGCATGATCTCGGCTCACTGTAACCTCTGCCTCCCGGGTTCAAGCAGTTCTCCTTCCTCAGCCTCCTGAGTAGCTGGGGTTACAGGTGCGCACCACCACGCCTGGCTAATTTTTGTATTTTTAGTAGAGACGGGGGTTTCCCCATGTTGGTCAGGCTGGTCTCAAACTCCTGACCTCGTTATCCACCTGCCTTGGCCTCCCAAAGTGCTGCAATTACAGGTGTGAGCCACTGTGCCCAGCCATCAATACATTTTTTAAAAACTGAAATAACACCAACTGTACTTCTCGACCACAGGGAATAAAAATATAAATCCATACCAGGAAGATCTCTCAAAACCACACAATTACATGGAAAATAAAAAAAAACTTTCACATGAATGACTTTTGGGTAAACAACAACATTAAGGTATAAATAAAAAAAAAAATCTTAGAAATGAAAACAGGCAAACATACCAAAATCTCTGGAATACAGCAAAAGTAGTTTTAAGAGGAAACTATATAGCTCTAAATGCCTACCTCAAAAAGTGAGAAAGATCTTGAATGAATGCCTAACATCACATCTAGAGAAAAAAAGAAAAGAAAAGAAAAACTAACCCCAAAGCTAGCAAAAGTAAAGAAATAACTAAAATCAGAGCAGAACTAAACAAAGACCCAAAAATCTGCACAAAGAATCCACAAAACCAAAAGTTACTTTTTTGAAACAATAAAATGATTGATAGTTATCTAGAGTCACAGAAAAAAGGGAGAAGATCTCAATAAGCTTAATCAACAGTGACAAAGGTGACATTACAACCAATTCTACCAATACAAAAGATCCTCAGAGATTATTATGAACAATTCTATATATACAAACTAAAAAATCTCGAAGAAATGGATAAATTCCTGGAAACACACAATCTTCTAAGACTGAATTGAGAAATAATTGAAATCCTGAACAGACGAATATTGAGTTCCCAAAGTGAATCAGTAATGGAAAAAAAAAAAAAAAAAACCCTACCACCACCACCACCAACAAAAGCCCTGGACCAGATGAATTCACAGCTGAATTCTATCAGACATACAAAGAAGAACTGTTACCAACTCTAATGAAACTATCCCACCCAACAGAGGATGAGGCAGCTCTTTCCTAACTCATTCTATGAAGCCAGTGATACTGGGCATTTAGGTAGCCATTTCGGTTCTGATACGAAAACCTGGCAAAGACATAATGAAAAAAGAGAGCAACAGGCCAGTAGCTCTGATAAACACAGATGCCAATATCCTCAACAAAGTGCTAATATATCAAATAAGTAGCACATCAAATAGTTAATTCACACAATCAAGTTGGCTTTATTCCTGGGATGCAAAATTGATTCAACATATGCAAATCAATACATGCAATTCATGACATAAACCAAATGGAAAACAAAAACCATATGATTATCTGAATAAATGTGGAAAAATCTTTTGATAGAATCCAGCATCCCTTAATGATAAAAACCTTCAACCAGCTAGGCACTGAAGGAACATATCGCAAAATAATAGCCATCTATGACAAACCCACAGCTAACATCATACTAAATGGGCAAAAACTGAAAGCCCATTTCCCTTGAGAACTGGAACAAGACAAGGATGTCCACTCTCACCCCTCCTATTCAACATATTCGGTTGGTGCAAAAGTAATTGCGGTGAAAAGTATTAATGGCAAAAATTGCAATTACTTTTGCACCAACCTAATAGTGCTGGAAGTACTGGCCAGAGCAATTGGGCAAGACAAAGAAGTAAAAGGCATCCAAACAGGAAAATAAGAAGTCAAGCTATTTCTCTTGCAGATGATTCTATACCTAGAAAACCCTAAAGACTCTGACAAAAGGTTTCTAGAACTGATAAATGACTTCAGAAAAGTTTCAGTGTACAAAATGATTGTACAAAAACTAGTACCATTTCTATACAACAATAACATTCAACAGGAGAGGCAAATCACGAATGTATTCCTATTTACAATAGACACACACACACACACACACTACTTAGGAATACATCTAACCAAGCTGATGAAAGATCTCTAAAGGAGAACTACAAAACATTGCTAAAAGAAATCATCGATGACACAAACAAATGGACAAACAGTACATGCTCATGGACTGGAAGAAACAATATCATTAAAATGGGCATACCACCCAAAGCAATCTATGGATTCAATGCTATTCCTATTAATGAACATCATTTTTCATAGAACTAGAAAAAACTATTCTAAAATTCACTGGGAACCAAAAATGAGCCAAGAAAGCCAAAGCAGTCCTAAACAAAAATAACAAAGACAAAGATGTAAGATTACCTGACTTCAAACAATACTATAAGGCTACAGTAACCAAAATGGCATGGTACAGGTACAGAAACAGACACATAGATCAATGGAATAGAACAGAGAACCCAGAAATAAAGCCAAACACCTACAGCCATCTGGCCTTTGACAAAGTTGGCAAAAATAAGCAATGGAGAATGGACTCCCTAATCTATAAATGTTGCTGGGATAGCTAGCTAGCTAGCCATATGCAGAAGAATGAAACCAGATCCCTACTTTTTACTATAAAAGATTAAAATGGATTAAAGATTTAAATGTAAGACCTGAAACCATATGAATCCTAGTAGAAAATCTAGGAAACACCATTCTGGAGGTTGGCCTTGGAAAAGAATTCATGACTGAGTCTTCAAAAGCAACTGCAACAAAAACAAAAATTGACAAGTGGGACCTAATTAAACAAAAGAACTTCTGGATGGTAAAAGAAGCTATCAACAGAGTAAACAACCTACTGAACAGGAGACAATATTCACAAACTTTGCATCCAACAAAGGTTTAATATCCAGAATCTATATGGAACTTAAATAATTGAACAAGCAAAAAATAACCTCATCAAAAAATGAGCAAAAGACATGAATAGACAATTCTCAAAAGAAGACATGCAAGTGGTCAATAAACATGAAAAATGCTCCATATCACTAATTATCAGAGCAATGCAAATCAAAACCACAATGAGATACCATCTCACACCAGTTAAAATGGCTATTATAAAAAGTCAAAAAACAACAGATGCTGGTGAGGCTGTGGAGAAAAGAGAATACTTATGCACTGTTGAGGGGAATGTAAATTATTTTGGCCACTGTGGAAAGCAGTTTGGAGACTTCTCAAAGCACTTAGAACTACCATTTGACCCAGCAATCCCATTACTGGGTATATATCCAAAAGAAATCATTCTGCCAAAAAGACACAGACACTCACATGTGCGCATCACAGCACTGCTCCCAATAGCACAGAAATGGAATCAATCAGTCTAGGTGCCCATCAACAATGCATGGATAAAGAAAATGTGGTACATATAAGCCATGGAGTATTATACAGCCATAAAATGAACAAAATCATGTCCTTTATGGCAACATGAATGTTGCTAGAGGCCATGATCCTAAGTGAATGAATGCAGGATCAGAAAACCAAATACCACATGTTCTTACTTCTAAGTGGGAGCTAAACATTAAGTACTCATTGACACAATCACAGCAGTAACAGAAATTTGGTACTGCTAGAGCTGGGAGAGAGGGAGGTTATAAAGGTTGAAAAGCTAACTATTGTGTACTGTGCTCAGTACCTGGGTGACAGGATCATTAACACCCCAAACCAGCATCATGCAGTATACCCAGGTATCAAACCTGTACATGTACCCCCTGAATCTAAAATAAAAGCTTAAAAAAAGAGAAAAATTACAATTTACCCACCGTTTGGTTGATAGATATTTAGGTTTATTTACTTCTATTTATTCTCAATGTTAGGAGTTTGATTTGTCTTTCTTTTCCTTTTGGTTTAAAGTTTAATTTAATCTAAAACATTTGTGTAGTTCCAAAGTCAAAACTATGAAAAAGTACTGTACATTGAAAAAGAATTTACTTGCATATTTGTTCCCGCATTCCATTCTCTCCGTCCTCAATCGGTAACACTTTTTTATTAGTCGTTAGTTTATGCTTGCATTGTTTCTTCTTCAGAATATTAGTAAATGTGTTTGTATTTTACACAAAAGGGTCATACATTCACTCTTCTGTACCTTGTTTTATCCACTTAACATAGCATATTTTTGTATCTATTTTAGGAATAGATAGATCCCTAGGTGTGGCTATCCTAGGTCAAAGGGCAAATCCGTATGAAATTTTACTAGATATTGCCAAATTTCCTTTAATAGAGTTGTACTATTTTGTGTTTGAGAAGATTTTAAAAACAAGGGTTTCCTAGTCTCGGACCTACTGAATCAGAACTTGGAGATTTGGGTTCCCAGCTGTGTTGGATGATTACCCAGGTTTGAGGAGCTGGTTGCAAAGGAAATTTTAAGGCTGACAATTTATTGCTCGTTTGATATGTGTTAGATACTGTGCTAGACACTGGTGAGAGAAATTCCAAGAAGAATATATTTTTCCCTGGGCAATCTCAGTGACTAGATAGTTGGAGAGAAGCGTTTAAAACAAATCATTATAATGTGATTATTGGTATAGTTGAGATGTATAATGGGGCTAAGGGACAAAAAAGAGTCAATGCCTATGAGAATTGTACCTAGAATAGATTGGGATTAACTGTTTATAATAAAAGCAGAAGTATGCATTTAACAAATTCTTTACGAAACTGATTTAATGTAGTCTTTTCCTGAAAAGAAAATCACGAGTTTAACCCCGAACTTATCCCATCTGTACTTGCTTCATTTCTTGTTTTATTTTTTGATATAGCTTCAAATTTTCAAGTTGGGACTACCATGGACATTTCCGGAGATTTTTGAACCTAAAATCCTAACAGCATAACATAATGATATTTCAGCATTAAAATCAGACTGTAATCGTTGGCATTCTGTGGTCTGCATAAAATAAATGTCATTCATATAGTTGACAGGAGAGAAGATAAAAGTCAATAAAAAGAGAATTATTTATTAAAAAGATCTAATGTTACAAGAACAGCACACAGAACTATTATTTGACTGTGCCTTCCACATGGTATATACCTTATATATAGTATATATACAGATCGTACACAATATATTCAACAGTTTGACATGGGGTCCACAGTACCTTCATTTGGGTATGCAAAACTTTTGCTTTCATGAAATTTCTAATTATAAGGACTGTTGCTTTCTTCATATTCAATGGACATTATACAAAAATACAGTCTCTTTAGGGATTTAAGACTGTGGTTACTATCCCATAGAAGAAAAAACTCAGTACTGTAGCTGAAAAATAATGTACCTTGATAAGAATGCTCTTCTGCTTTCTACAAAGTAACAGATATGTAGCACATAAGTACATAAACATTGAAAACCTGTTTTTTAAATAGGTTTATGATGCAAAATACATATTCTGTGTATGTTAAGTAAAAACATTCCATACCTCTGATTCCTGTAAGAATACAACATCAGACATTCTATGTGTAAATACTCTGTCAGATATGTACCATCCATCAGCTAATTAAAAATATCGGTTAATTTAAATTTGCCATTTTATTTGTTTAATATTTTACTGGGCTTTGCTTTCTGAGAGTGTAAGTAAGAAGTTGATTCTTAAAGTCCCTCACTAAATCTGGTGTATACCACCATGGAAAATGAAGAAAATGACTTGATTCATGAAATATGTAAAATTATTTTGCATTAAAATATTCTTTCTGTCTTTTATTCAGATGCACAATTCATGAAGTTACACTATACTTGGGAGAGCTCATGTTTTGCCAGCTAAACAATTAGCATCCCTGGTTTTGCAAAGCCCAGCCTCTCCCACTTTAAAGGAGGCATTCAAGAAAGGCCACTTGGTCATAATTACTTACTTACAGGCTTAAATATTTACCATCTGTAGTATTTACTATAATATCATTGACTGAGTCTTTTAACTAATTTCTTGTTTGTTTAGGGTGTCTTACATAATTTTCCCCAAAGAGAATATGTAACCTGCATACAGATTTTTACTGTGGCTCTGAAACTATTCTTTTAGGATGTTCAGAACAAAAACTTCAATCACTCCTCTGATTCTACAAGGATTAACCTTGAGAGCTAGCAATTTGAGCTCCATATTGTTTCATTTTGCTTGTTATTAATGAAGCAAATATAGTTAACAAGTTTAAATTACATAAAATTATAAAACCATTTTTCGTTCTCTTGTTAACATCACCTATAAAACCATAGTTTCTCCAGGCTTTTCTCTGGCATAGGACTTTGCAATAACTATCCTTTCGTGCATCTTCATGGGTATGATGCCAACTCTGGCACATTCTTGTGCTTGTTAGAACTTCTTTAAGATATGATTAAGTAGAAAATTTTCATCTGATTTTCCAGCAACTCTCTAGGATCTCTCAGGCTCAAGTTGACTCTTTGAAATAGCAAATAAGGATTACTTCCCAAGCCACAGAATCAAACAGTGCATAGCTGGCTAGGCTGGCTGAATCCCTGTACTGATGCCATGTTTCCACAGCTTAATTAAAAATTCAATTTATCCAAGAGAGACTGTCTTTATTTTACTAGTTGATTTTATCAGTGGTATGTGATGCATGGAACTGTTTTTAAAAGTCAAAATTTATTTGTTATACTTGAACTGTTTTAATCTACAGACTATGCATAATTATTTGCACAACAAATTTTCATTGCCCTTAAAAGTTTTGCAAAATTTTGCAATTAGAAGAAAACCTTGAACCTAATTCAACATCTGTTTTGGCAGTAGGTAAAGAAATGGAAACGCTCTGTCCCATATTCATCTCATTTTTAAGTTAGCACCCATGCCAGCATGTCTGCAGTTTTTAGTGATCATATTTTTTGGTGATGTTAAACCATCTTTTGTTATTAAAAATAAATATTTATTATATTTGCTGCTAGGTAACATAGTACTTTATGAAAAACAATAGCACTGAAATTCATTTGGACTCGCTTTCTATCTTACACTAATGTAAATGGCTTATTCCCTACCCTAATAACTTGCTATAGGGGTGCATATAGAATAGCATATTGACAAATCTTGCTATTTCACTATGCAATCATACAGTATTTTTCAAGAAAATTTTTGTGTACTTATAATGGACCACATCACTGAAGCATTTTCATATTTCCTGCTGGTTTGGCAATTGAAATATTCAGCCAAAGGGAAAATGAAAAACACTAGACTCAGTCTTCAGCAAACTTTTCATTCTCGCTTTTGTATTTGTTTTTGAAACAGATCTGCTAAAGGCCAGTTACTTAACAAATGGATGGCACACACTCGGAGTCATCAGATATAAAATAAAATCCCAACATATTAAAAAAGTAAAGAATACATTTGACAGAAATTACCTTTGCTTACAAAAATTCATTACATACAATCTGCATATTTTTACTGGACTTAAGAACTGTCCTCTCCATTTACAAAAACCAAAGAGAAACCTGATGGATAAGTAATATTTCCCCCCTAACCTCCTGTAAGTTCACCATGTATAGTCCCAAGTTTTTAAAGCTCAAGCTCATCTCAGGATCCTGGTTCTCCACTTACACGACACCCTATTCCCTGCTGTTACCAAGCTAAAGCAAACAAAAGCAAATTAAGTCAGTAGTTTTCACCAGGAGGTTGAAGGAATCATCAATGCCAAGAGCAACATGACTGATGACGAAGATGTGGAGAGAGTGTGAAGGGTCGACTGAGCACTTGTGATTTTTCCACCTGTGAAAAAAGAAGCATCAAATGGAGCAAATTATTTTGGTTTTGCTTGAGTTAGGACAGAATTGTTTTTAGTATGTAAGACTAATGAGTGCAAGATTGGTCCTGTTTCTGATGAGAGTGTTCTTTATAAAATCAGACATTATCTGAGGTTCCCAAAGTTATGAAGGGACAAGTATATTTGAGATATTGTATTGAAAAGGTGATGTCATGTCTAACAAACACATCCAATCATGAGACTTAATTTTCACCAATGATGAAAATATTCCAAATTCAGATATAAAAAATAAAATAATTTTGATAGTGCATAGTTCAGAAAATGGAGCAAAAATAACAAAATTTGTGGCAATATGAATTCATAATTTACAGTCATGAGCTGCATAATGACATTTCAGTCCACCATGGACTACATATTTGATGGTGGCCCCCTGAGATTATTATGGAACTGAAAAATTTCTAATTTAAATTCTTAGATCTTTTCACCAGAATTTCTGAAAAAGTGAGATTTCTCCCATCTTATGTTTTATATTTTTAACTATTCATTTTAAAATACTTTTTTTTATTACACTTTAAGTTTTAGGGTACATGTGCACAACGTGCAGGTTTGTAACCTATGTATACATGTGCCATGTTGGTGTGCTGCACCCATTAACTCGTCATTTAACATTAGGTATATCTCCTAATGCTATACCTCCCCATTCCCCCCACCCCACAACAGGCCCTGGTGTGTGATGTTCCCTTTCCTGTATGGTGTACTGAAAAGTTGTGAGACTAAGGAATTCACCCAGATTCCTTAAATGTTGACAGTTTATCATTCTCGCTTTATTGTTATTTCTATACATACATATATTTTTCTGAAACATTTGAAATGAAATTGCAGATAGCAGATATGATGCACCTTTTCCTCTAAATATTTTAATGTGTAGTTCCTAAAAATAAGGCTTTTAAAAATATAACCACAGGTATAATAATTAAAAAAAAGAAAAAAAAACCATGGTACAGTTTTTAAAAAAATGAAATTAATGTCGATGTAATATCTAATTTACAGGTATGCAAATCTTATCAATTATCAATAATGTTCCTTATCCTGTATTTTTATGTGAGAACTTATCAAGTATCGTAAGTGGCAGCTAAGTTATGAGAACACATGGACATATAGAGGGGACCAGCACACGCTAGGGGCTATCAGAGGGTGGAGGTTGGGAGGAGGGAGAAGATCAGGAAAAACAACTAATGGGTACTAGGCTTGATACCTGGGTGATGAAATAATCTGAACAACAAAACCCCATGACACAAGTTTACCTGTGTAACAGACCTGCACATGTACCCCTGAACTTAAAAAGTTAAAAAAATTATCAAGTATTATGTCAGTAGCTTTTCCTCAAAGTTCCAGTCTGTCTCATTCTTTTCTACACTGTATTTATCTACACTGTATTTGGTGGCGTAAAAAAAAAAAAAAAAAAAAAAAAAACACAAGCAATGCCTCTGGTCTGATTTCAAGTTGATAAACATGTTAAATAACATAGAGCCACATACAGAACATGACGGGACACTTCCCTGTAGGTTGATAATTCTGCTTGGGAATGATTGCTCAACAAATGATGTTCCTAATTACCCACTAATTGTATGTGAGAAAATGTTTTATAATGTTCTCAGAAAATTGTCTAATAGTTTTAAAATTAGAAATTTGCCTAATTATTTTTTACTATCTCTACGAAATGGTTGCTTTCTTCTAAATTTCTAAAATCTTGCTTCCTTTAATGAGTTTTCCCTTGCTTATGTAATAATGATGGTGGTGGTGAAGATATGTGGTTTTGGAGACAGTCATACCCAGGTTTTGATCCTGGTTCCAAAACTTAGTGTGGTCTCAGGCAAGTTACTTAAATGTTTTCTGCAAAACAGTAAAAATGTCACCTATCTCATATGATTGTTACTAAACTTAGATGATGTATGTAAAGCACTTTTGACCATGCCTGACATATAATAAGGGTCAGTGAAAGCTAGCAATTATTAATATTGTTAATAATAATGTTCAATAAAATTTATAATTTGTTTAGAAATCAATAAATATGGTCACATTTCAATTTGAAAAGCTTCTCTTTAAACTCCTTATTTTCTGACAATAAAGGCAATCAAAACAACAGAAATGTAGGTATGTCGAAAACAGTGTAATATCAGTTTAAAATCTGTACTCCAAAAGCCAAATGGCTAGCAAGGTACTACTTAAGACCAGGACAGGCAAGGACATTTCACAAATCAGTGCATTCTGATGAAAATGTCAACTCCTTTCTAGATTTGTAGAAATTGTGCAATTGTGAGCAGATTACTATGGTTCATATTAATCAGAAGATAATATAAAAATCAGAGAGGAGAAATCCCTCAAAATCTCTGAACCATGAAATCTATCACACCAATTTTGATGACTTTCATACCATCTTGTAATTGTTGGTTGTCAGCAAATTAAATCTACTATGTCAAAACTTACCTGAATATGATGGTACCCTAATTTGAGAACTAGCTGTTCCATCTCCTCCTTCACTATATGCTCGAACTTCAATAATATAGACTCCAGCATCTGGGAGTGGTACTACTGCTTGAAGTTTCTGTGTTTCAATAACTTGGCTGTTGCTGTGACCCTCTTGCCTATAAAAAACCTGTGAGTAATAACAAGGTTTAGACATTTGATATGAAAGATGCACATTGACTACCTACTATGTGTCACATTCTGAGACAAGCACAAGGAGCTTACTGTTTAGACAGATACATAAGCAAATGTAATACATGTGCAGTATATTGCAGTAGAAGTATACAAAAGGGCCATGGAGGTACAGGAGAGAGTTTAATTTTGTCTAGGGGTTTAGTGAAGGCCTTCCAGAGGAAGTGATGTCTGAACTACATATTTAAATATGATAGAGTGGACCAGTTCGAGAACGGGAGGAGAATTCCAGAAACAGATAAGATAAAATTAATAACTGCATCTAAGCAATAAGAAACAATGGGACAAGGGCAGGGAATGGAGAGGGGATGTATGGGAATAGTAAGGAATGAGGCTAGAGAAGTAGGTAGAGAGGAGGCAGATCATGGAGAGTCTGTTATGCTTGGTTATTCAAATGAACAATATCCTAAGGAAGTTTGGAAAGCTCATCTTCAAATAGTTTGAAAGGAGTAAAGAAAATTTGTTAAACATACCAATAATAAATCCTTAACAGTGTAGGAAACAGTTGAAAGTGAAAATTTTATTTTTTTAATTTTTACTTTTGTAGTGGTTTGCTTTTTGGTAAAATCGGCATTTGGATACGTGGTGTAGCAAAGCTAAAGCTTTTTAGACATCTGTCGTGGTATTATAATTAAACATGCATGCACAGAAAACAATTTTGGAACTGCAAATCAGGACACAGGATAATCCTGTGTTTACATATTAGAAAATGAAGGCCATAAAGGTTAGGTGACTTGTACAAGACCATGTGGCCAGTTAGGGTAGAAATCTCATCAGAAGATTTACATTTAATCATCACTTCAGAGCTATTTTACTATATTGTACTATTATTTGCCTCCAAAAATAGTCAAGTAAAATTTTTGGTATAATAGTCAAGTAGCAGCAGTTAAGATATGTTTACATGTATTTTTATTCAGATTCATGGTTTTTTGTGCTTTTCCATAATTGGTATTATAAGTATATAATGGAAAGAAAAATGGCTTTGTATTCATACAGAACTGGATACGAAACAATTTCCTACAAAACATAGCAAAAGAAAACAAAATCTCCTATACCTTCCTGGCTGGGAAAATTTGGGCAAGTTACTAACTTTTGTAAACTTCAATTTATTCTACTGTATGGTAGAGATAATAATAACAATTTTAGTGTTTTTAGGGGAGTAAAATGAGAAAGCGCCTGTAGAATACCTAGCACAGGACCCAGTGCATGATAAGTTTAATAAGAGAAAGCTACTCCTTCTGTTGCCATCATTGTTTATTCACTGTTAAAGGGTTGGTATTTCAAGTGCATCATAAAATGTGAACTGACTTGGGAAATTAGATAATTATTGACATATATTTTCTTACAGAAAATGTGTTTTGAGCTTGAATTAACTTACATACAAAAAAATCCAAAAATACTTTAGAGAAGCAATATTTCCACATATTGAAGCCTGCGTGTACTTGAACCCTCTGAATTCTAGTAATAAATGCTCTCTCCGTTTCACTTCCTTTTTTTCATTTAATTTTAAATCTTCATGTTTTTGGGAGGGAAGTGCATTCTCCGTTTAATTATGACGTGCAACGATTGTATCTATTGAAATCCTTATTGTGAAGGATACTATAGCCTCAGTGTAAATGCAAGGTGATAACAGCATTATCAAACATTTATTGGACATCTCATGCAGGCCAGGCATAGTGCTACATACTGGAGATTCATCAGAGAATAAGACGATGTGGTTACGGTCTTCCTGGCATTTATAGTCTGATATTGAAGACAGACAAACAATGCAAGGAAGTGTGATATGTACTGCAGTGGGAAACATATTTGATGCTATAGTAATGCACAAAGTGGGTACTTAGTCAAGATTGGGGAAATCAGGAACACTTCCTGGAGGATGCCTTAAGCAGCTGCTTTTGTCTTAAAATGTGACAAATGTATCTGTATGCTTTTGACTTTGTCTGGAGCATCGTGATGAATTAGAATTCTGATCATCCATGTGAAGTAATTAGAAAGCAAATTTATGGGAATGGGCAAGTATGTAAATTGGTGAGGATTGGCAGGGGAGTGACTATTTTAGAGGACAGTTTTATTATGGTTCAATAAATTACAGTTCTTATGACAAAGAAAAATACATCCAGCAATGCATATCTAATGTTCTAGAGTTGAAGAAAAATTTGTGGATCAGTTGAGATTTAGGATTAAAAGGTAAAGACAGGGGAAAAAAATCAGTTAGTGGTATCAAAAGGAGTTTGAGATTAAGTGTGGCCTTTTACCAATATATCCAGGGAGACGGAGTGCTATACATATATGTAGATCTACTAAATAAAAAGATACATTAAATTAATAGTTAATCTTCAGTGCTTTAGAGAATCTTGGCTCATTTTAAAATCCTGATTTAGAAAACATGAATGAGAATGAGAACTATGAGAAGGTTAAGAAGTTATCAAGACATATAAAACATAGTTATTGACAGTAAGGAGTCCAGAGAGTTCTTAGAGAATATGGACATTTATAGACTGACAGTTGCAACAACAGCTATGTTTATGCATAAAGAAAATTGTCTAATGTATTGTCAAGACTATTCTCAAATTTTGGTATATACAAAAAACTGAGAGCAGTGGGTTATCCAAAGAGATGATCCTAAATAGAAAGTTAATGTGGTATTGCTATTCTCAAAGGCATGATCTGGAAATGGCTATTCTATATGTCTGATGGTCGTAGAATATTGAGGTGAGTGTGCTAAAAATATAACAGAATAAATTTTTGCTTGTTGTACCCAAAGTACTCCTGAGAAGGATGGCTCATATTAAACGAAAGGCCTATTTCTCTGCTGAGCATCTTGGGAAGAGTTGATGGGTACAACTGGTCTTCATAATAAGGGTGGGGAATCTAAAGCCTCAGTGACAATGGGATGGGAAGGAAGGAGTCAGTAAGACAATGGAAGTTAGATGAATAGAAGTTGGGAGACACAGTATCAGTGAGAAGTCACTGCCTGCAGGGTGGCTGAACACAATTTTAACAACAAGATTTCCTTTTGGGCACACTGTAGATGTTTGCTTGCATGTTGTTCCTTTCTAACTCTATCTCCCCAGCATTTCCAAAAAGTCTGCTTCATATATATACTGGATATGACATGAGCCATTTCCATTTCAATTATTAAAAATTCTGAGAAATTTCAGGCATAAATGAATGTAAAGAGGATACTATAATGAACCTCATGTACCTGTCTTCCAACTTAAGTCATTATATATGAGTCTTTTTAATTTGTGGAAACATAGAAAAGAAGGCTTAGTCTCATATTTAGAGTGAATATAAGATGAAGGAAGAGCTGCAAAATAGAAGAAATCAGAGACTAGGGTGGCTATAGACTATACAGTTCCCAAGAAGCTGGAGAAATACAGGGATGGGCTTCAAAGTTCTAGTGGGTATATAAAACAGTATCAACCCAAGTGTACATATATTTCAGGAATCTGGAAGCTCAACTGATATCTAAGTTGCATAAACAAATAAGAACCTCTGTATTTGATATGGTTTGGCTGTGTTCCCACCCATATCTCATTTTGAATTGTAGCTCCCACAATGCCCACATGTAATGGGAGGGACCTGGTGGGAGGTAATTGAATCATGGGGACAGGTCTTTCCCGTGCTATTCTCATGGTAGTGAATAAGTCTCATGAGATCTGATGGTTTTATAAAGGAGAGTTTCCCTGCACAAGTTCTCTTCTCTTGTCTGCTGCCATGTGAGACATTCCTTTCACCTTCCGCCATGATTGTGAGGCCTCTCCAGCCACGTGGAACTGTGAATCCATTAAAACTCTTTCTTTTACAAATTGCTCAGTCTCAGGAATGACTTTATTAGCAATGTGAAAATGGACTACTACAGTATTGATGGATTGTATAATAACTAGTAAACTTTGGGCCTGATTTCCTTCTATTTGTCCTAGCTCCGTAAACAGGTAGAAAGTAGATGTGGGTGAGGGGAGATATTTGGTGAAGGGGTTGTATATCTAGGAAAGGCTATTTTCTAGATATAGACTTGAAAAACTAATAGTTTTTGCTTGGATTATAGCCTGAGGTCCTGAATTCTTTCTGACTGCTTGTGTCTTTTCTGAAGGGATAACAGTTTCTGTTTGTGGGGAAGGGGACATTTGCTGAAGTGAAAGCATAGCCCCTGAACATTGAGTTTTATTTTCCCTTTCACTCAAGCATAAGTCTGTGTGAAGAAAATAAGGTGGAGATAAAATGGTTGTTTTACTTTATAATCTGGGTAAATTACTTTCATGGTGTAAAGAAAAATATTTTCCATTTTCAAGATCATTAAAAATTATGGCTGAATATACTTTAGTCCATAAGTTTTTTTGGCGTTTCTTTAGTAACACCAGTAATGGTGAGTCTTATGTGCTATAATTAGTAAGGATTCTAGATAGAGACCCCAAATTATAGGAGTTGTAAAAATAGACTTTTATTTGTTTAAAAACATTTATTTGAAAAAATAAGTCAAGGTAAGAAAACTTTCATTTGAAGTTTTTGTTTCATTTTCCCAATCATTTATGAATAATGTATTAATAAAATAGGCAGTTGATTCTGATTCTGATTCTGATTCTGAATTGGGGAATGTAAATACAACAAAATAAAG
This sequence comes from Hylobates moloch, assembly GCF_009828535.3. Taxonomy (NCBI): domain Eukaryota; kingdom Metazoa; phylum Chordata; class Mammalia; order Primates; family Hylobatidae; genus Hylobates; species Hylobates moloch. The sequence continues at coordinate 73,019,788 of NW_026652286.1, read as the reverse complement.
TGGCACATGTTTATTGACCTGAAGAAAAGTCATAAAAATGCTAAATAAATTACCAAATTGGATTCAACTTCTCAAATGGAAAGTTATTTTGAGTGGAAATTATTTGTATTATTATTTGGTATAACAGACAATCCTTTCCAACATCTTGCTGGTTCTCTATGCTTTTAGTCCTTACTTGTTAGTGAAAACTATGATATCTTGAAATTATTACTATTAAATCTGGATTTCTTAAACAAAATTCCAAGAAGCCCAGGATCTCACAGGCAATCGCAAAAATAAATCAGTGAAAAGTTTCACCACTAGGTACTGCTTAATGTTCACCTAAATGAATTCAATTTTAATGTGTTACCTATTGTGCAATTACATATGGTTCAATTCCATCTATCTTTCATTGGTCACTTTTGAAGGCCCTGACAAGATTTTGTGATAAGGAGACCTCTTTTTTTTTTCTCCTAACATCTGTTAGCAAAATTTCTATTATCATCTTTCTCTGGAAATATCTGCTAGTTATATATGTTGCTGACACCTCATCTGAAATCGAGTAAGAAAGTAAGATCTATGCTGCTGTGGTTTTAATGTGTCCCCTGCAAAATTCAGGTGTTGCCAGTGTGATAGTATTAAGAGGTGGGGCCCTTAACAGGTGATTTTATCACAAGGACTTCTCCTCTCATGAATATGATCAATGCCCTTATAAAAGAGGCTTCTCATGGTTGTTGGCCCTTTTGTGCTTCCGCCTTCTGCCGAGTGAGGACACGGTGTTCCTCCCTTCTTGAGGATACTGCTTTCAAGTCACCATTGTGGAAACCAAAAGTGGATCCTCGTCAGACACAGAATTTGCTGGAGCCTTGATCTTGGACATCTCAGCCTTCAGAACTGAGAGAAGTAAATTTTTATTTTTTATAAATAACCCAGTCCCAGATATCTGTTATAACAGCACAAAAGGACTAAGACAATGCTTTCTTGGACAATGGGTAGCTCAAATGTCAAATTCTGCTGTTTTATCTTGTGCTATTTCTATAGTTTACTTTTCAAGATTACAATTACTTTATTAATATAAGGTTTAAAATTTTATAATGTACTGATAATATATTTTTATAGTTTTCTTATATTCCATGGAAAACGGCAAAATAAATTTTAAAATTCGTAGAGGTATTAATGCACATTTATGTGCCTGGAAGGAGTTCAACTACTAAAGGTTAAAGGGCACTGTATTATTCCTTTATATCATTTACTTTTTCAATTTTTTATTGATACATAATAGATGTATATATTTTCAGGGTAATATGATAATTTGATACATGTGTATGATGTGTAAAGATCAAATCAGGGTAATTGGGTTATCCATTACCTTAAATATTTATCATTGTTTATGCTAAGAACACTCAAATTATTCTCATCTAGCTATTTTGAAGTGTACAATAGATTATTAACTGTAGTCACCCTTCTGATCTATCAAACACCAGATCTTATTTCTTCTGTCTTATAGTATATTTGTACTCACTGATTAATCTCTCTTTGTTCCTCACTCTCCTTTCCCCTTCCTGGCCTCTGATAACCACCAGTCTCTATCTTTATGAGATCCAGTTTGTAGTGCACTTTTTCAGAATGTCTATCCTGTATATAGCATCTTAACTATACAAAAGAATCATTTATTACATTATTTATGCACTGAATATATGGGGAAAATATCTACTTTTTCCCTCTGCATTTATTATGTTTCAATAACTTTCACAACCTAGAAGTCTCCCAGATAAATACTTTTCTGAATTCTTCAATCTTAAACTGGACTTAATGTAAAAGGTAGAATATATAATCCCTGCATTTTAAACCTCAGGCATTAATCCCAAGTTCTCAGCCTCAAATCTACACACAATATACATTTCCAGTGATCCTTTCTGCCTGCAAAAGTGAAGTAGTTTGCAAGACAAAGAGTGAAAATTAAGTGACCTCTCTTTTTAATATTCCAACTGATTATGGAAACTCTCCCTTTCCCCGATGAGCAAGAAGTCTTCTGCTTCAAATGTTCCAAGAATCCTAGGGGCAAATTCAGTTTTAATGGGTCAAGCCTGCCTCAAACTACCTTGTGGGAAGAGAAATCATTAGTGTCCTGTGTCCCTATTTTATTAATTTTTGTAAGTGACACACATTGTGTTTAAGAGGTGGACCGCTATTATAGTGGTGCCACTCTTGGTTGGCAGTAATTTTGGGGATGTTGTAGGAATCGAAAGGCTTCCCCTTCTGAGTATCATGTCGAGCCCCGGTCATTCTATATTAGTGTGCACCTTCAGATGGTACAGTTCTTTCACTGCTGTGTGGGGATCCTTGCCAAGGGTGCAGTAGCTCTCTTCAACGTCATACTCAGAAGAGGGGCTCCAAGCTTGTGTTCTCTGGGTTATAGCTCTTTAGTTTATGTTCTCAGCTATTATTTCTAAATATATATTCCTGTCCCATTGTGACTGTGTCAGGAGGAGCTTTCATCCTTGGCTGCCCTGTGAAAACTTGCCTTCTGAGGAGAATCCAAACTCTGGGTGAAGCCCAGTCCAGTCTGAAGTCCCTTTTCCCTCAGGGAGCCTTTCCTGTCAGCAGTTCTCTCAGTGGGGATTATCCCACTCATCAGAAAGATTCCGATAAGGTTTAGTTGCAAAGGAGAAGGTTTTGAGGTCTCACTCCATTTATTATCAGCAGACTCCTTTTCTACGAATCAATTCTTCCTTCTCAGGGATATAAGGAAGTGCAACCATTTCAAGAAAATAAAAGGAAAAACATATCTTTTGCAATGTGTGCCTACTTGTCATTAATTTATACAACTAAAATGGACTATGCTAGTGATTCTTCCCTCAGCAACAAGGTATTCCACCGTGACTTGTGTTATCTTTATTAAGAGGGAACTGGCAGGCAACTTTTAACGATCTGTTTCTTTGTTAAAATTTTAAAAATTTTACCTAATGAGACATGCTTCTCCAACAACAGTAAGAAATGGTATCTGTTTTTTAATGAGAACGTTTTATATGCCAAGCATTTTATACAAATTATTCTTTAGAAAATCCTGTATAATATGTATTATTATTGTTATTTCTGCCATTTGTGAAGTTAAGAAAATAAAACTGAGAAAGTTTAAACAACTTACTTAAATTACCCAACTAGGATTTGAACTAAAGTCTGTCTGAATCAGTGGCCAGTGATAATTTTTCCTCTAAGCAACAACAAATGGCAAGGTTATGCTAGAAAAAAATACGTATTTGATAATACACATATATAAATAACTGCATAAGACATTTCTATCTGGGCCAACACTATTCATCCATTCTGGAAACATTAGGAACAAAAAATAAGTAAGATAAAGTCCTTGCCTTTGAGGACTTCAGTCTGTTTGAGGAGACAGTCATATATAAAAAGTAAGAACAATGAATGGGAAAGAGGTGTCAAATGTGAACAAAGAGTAGTGGCACCTAGCCTGGGATCCGTACGCCCAAGCTCAATAGAGTATTTTTCTAGTTAAATAGAATTTCTGTATTCTTACTTGAAAGGAACCTAAACCGTATGAGCCTTCTAGTTGACCATACACACTTATCTGGTTTTCTCTCGCATTCTACTTTGCCTCTCCAGTTTAGGATATTGTTCATCATAGTTCTAATGATATTAGATTGGTTCTTGAATGGTCTATCATATTTCTCACCTAACTGCTATCCCTAAGCATTAAATAGTGTATTTCCCTAAGAGGAGAAGTTGTGAGGATATGGTCTTTTGGGGAAGGGTATGGAAAGGAGAGGAGTAAGGGAATGGTATAGAAAATGACCCACCTGCCCTCCCTGCAAAAGATCAAATTCAATATTCCCGAGCATTACTGACGGATTTGTGTGTGTGTGTGTGTGTGTGTGTGTGTGTGTGTGTGTCTGTGATCTATCCTAATTATAGTAGGTAACAAATGCTAGTTTGTGTAATATAATATTAATGGAAATTAAAATATTCCATTTATAATTTCTTCAGTTTTTAGCCCCTTAAATTTTAGCATTTTATATATTGAATACTGTGTTAGCATCTCTGGTAACATATAGGTGTTACCCACCTATAATGATACCTTTCAGTCTAAATATTATCACTGAAATATTTTAAAATATGTACTTAATATGTTTTATTAATAATATTGTGAATATTTAACTAATGATTCTGTGTGAAGTTTAATGCAACAAACAGAATCTGACATTATAGAACAAGAATTTGAAATTAAGCCAATTCAATACGTAGATCACATATATTTAAAAATCAGATAACAAAGTTATTTTTCAAAAACAAACTGCACATGTTATCAAATTTGCAGATCTTACTGTCACAGAACAGAGTGACTGTGAATGTTGGGTCTGTTTTGGAGCTTGCTGTGTCTCTCCCTGGATTTTTTGTTTTCTCTCTAGTGTTCTGGTCCTTGCATTTTTTTTCTTCTTCTGTTTCCTTGCTAATAGAAAGTCTTTCCACTAAAACGAAATGGTCCCATATTTGTCAGCTGCCAGCAAAGTTAGTCTCCTGGAGGAATATGCCGGAATTCTCTGCCTAAATTCTGCTGGTCCTAATATCATCCTTCACAGAGTCATCTTCACACTACATTCAGATTGTTACTACTTTTCCTACTCCTTCCCTTTCTGTGCCTTGTGCGGTTGAAACTAATTTTGACTGCCTTGGCTTCTCTATCTATAGGAAGGCTATCTTTCTAAGATACAGATAGAAAATGATTGAGAAAAAATAGGTTGGTTAATGTGTCTTTTTATGCCTTATTAATTTTCCATCTTCATAATAACAATTTCGGAGATGAGTATCTATGCAAAAGAGTGAAGAAATACTGACCTTGTAACCCACAACTTCAGATTCGTTGGCTAATGGTATGACAGGTTCCCAGCCCAGAGAAACCTGAGAGCCTTGCTGCTCCCATCTGAGGTTGCTAGGTGCTTGACTAGGGGCTGCAAAATAAAAAGTGAAAGTGAACTGACGAAGATTCTTAAATACATTTCTTCATTTAATTCTTTGTGAGTATCTCAGTCTTTTCTCCTGCTTAGTAGTTGGCTGGCAATCTAGGCTTCCTTCCAGCTGGAGTCAGATAAGGAGGGTTTTGCTCCAGGAGTGTCATTTTAATAGCTACTCTACTGAGCTTTTGAACTTGAATCCTTTTATCTCCCTTCTGTGTCAAAATCGCTTAGCCTTGTTTCACAGGAAGATAACCTTTGTCTACTCTGAATGCAAAATTTTCTGAGCTAGTTTGAGGATTCAGATCTAAGCACTGAAGCAAGACTATGAATCAAAACTCCCCTTTGACTCTGCTTATTATGCACCTCACATGGCTTTGAGAAATGTTATGTTTCCCCTTTGTCTGAAACAAACAAAAAGCCCAGGTCACTTACGGGATTTCTTGGTGGTTGCACTCACTTCACTGCTAGGTGGCCCATATCCGGCTCCATTGTAAGCCCTCACTGTGAAGTGATATAGCGTATTTCCTTCTAATCCTGTTAGGATGACGAAAGACTCATTCCCTCTAGTTTTGACTGTTTCTGCTGTATCTTCCTGTTCCATGTCTTTCCAGTAACCAACCTGTCAACAAATTATCACATGGCAGGTTAATTTTAAAGCTTCCTCTGTGCTTGTGGCTGCTTGAACTTTTTCTCTTTTTTGGATTTGCTGGAGTCCACCCATAGGAAGAAATCACTCCCATATCATCCAATTAACAGGTCTTACTAATAAAGCCAAAATACATTCCTAATCACTGTCTGCTTTGCATCTGTGTAAATTGCAGCACTACAGCAATATTCAGCAAAACAACAAAAGCTGCTACCTTGTAGCCTGGTGGCCTGAAGGAGTGAAAATGCATCCTGACATTAAAGAAGAATCATTCAAAGAAATTGGAGTGCTTTTCTCTCATAGGTCATCAGAACAATTTACCATTCAAAACCATGAAACTTCAAATGAATTATCTAAGTATGTGGCATCTGAATATTTCCTCTTGAGCTTCACATAAAGATGAATCACACAAGCTGTATCAATTTAATGGAGAAGAGGTGGCAGAACACTGGATATTTTGGAGTAGTTTGAATGTAGAGAAACAATATCATCAGGATCTGGGGGTAGGGAGGGTAGAGGGAGGCCGAAAGGAACAGCTTTCTGTCAAAGCCCTTTTTATGCATTGAGATCATCTTTCCTGGTTAGGAGTTTATGGTAACCGGCTTCAGCAAACTCGATCCCTTTGTGAGACTCAATGACTGTCCCACAATTAAGCTAAAGCTTTACTCTGCTCAGGCACTAGAACTTAACTACATATCAGTGCAACAGAGTAGCTTTTTTCCCGTCTACTTCCTTACTGTTGATAGAGGCAAGAGGCAGAGAAATTCTAGGCAGACAAAAATGGGTCCCCAGTGAAACTACACCTTCAAGCTGAGAAGCCTGAAACCCGTGGCCTGAAGCGAGAACGTCTATTCCTTTTTGTCCATTCTCTCCCGATTTGTTCTTTCTGAATAATGCCTTTTTACCAATCGAATCTTGCCTTTTCCAAAACTGCCTATGGCCCACCCCCACCATCCTGTGCATAAAAACATCCCACTATCAGTCAGAAGCGATGAGAGAGGGCTGCACTTCAGAGGAGAGACAGCTTGACTTCAGGGAAGAGACAGCCTAACTTTAGGGAAGGCAACCTGCCCTTCCCATCCCCTTTGCAGCTCCCCTCTCCACTGAGAGCCATTTTCATTGCTCAGTCAAATTTTCCACCTTCCCCATCCTTCAGTTCGTACATGTGACCTCATTCTTCTTGGACACCAGACAAGAGCTCGGGACCCACCGAGGGCAGGTACCCAGAAAGTCTGTCACACCAGCCCTTTGCTCTCGCCAGTGGAGGGTAGTTGCCCCATGTGATGAGGCAAGGGGTTAACTGAGCTGCTAATACACAGCTGTCCACGGATGGCAGAACTAAGAGAGTGCTGTAACCCTCCCTCTGGGGTTTCGGGGTCACAGGCACCCTGACCTGGGCACTGCCACAGATCCTGCATGGAGCTTGCTCCTGTCAGTTGAGCTACTAACACACAGCCGTCCATGGACGGTGGAGGTAAGAGAGCACTGTAACACTCCCTCTGGGGTTTCAGGGTTGCAGACCCTCTCACCTGGGAACCAATGCAGGCCCCACACAGAGCTTGCTTCTGTCAGCTGAGCTGCTAACACACAGCTGTCCGGGGACAGCAGAGCTAAGAGAGCACTGTTAATACTCCCTCTGGGGCTTAGGGGTCACAGGCACCTGGCACCACCTGGGCACTGCCATGGGCCCCACATGGAGATTTTTCCTGCCAGCAGCTGGACTGGCTGTCAGGATCCTGCATCTATCCACATGTGCCTGTTCTGGCTGTGGGCCCCACATGGAGCTTGTTCATGTGCTCCCTCCCACAAAGGCTTGAATGCGGCAGGCCGAGTAAATGGGGCCACCCCTGTCACAAGTCTGATGAAGGGGCCGAGAAAAATCCTGCACTACTCTGGTAAAGGTCATGAGAGAGTAATTCTTTTTTTTTTCCCCTCAACTTAATTACTGTGGTGAAAATAGATTACTGCACCCATTTCATCCTCCTTCGTGTTTTGTGTACTGTGGAGTTGTGGAGTCTAGAAAGTCAAACATACTTTCTGGATTGTCTTTCGGTTAAGGGTGCTAAGGGTGCTGCTATACTCTGTGGCCACTGAGAAGTTTAATTGGAATTTGGAGACATTCTGGAACATGTCTAGGATTGCCTCTTCCAGTGGTGACCATAGGAAGTCATTATAGGCTCTGATCTCAGGAATAAACATTTTGATTACCATGACATATTAAGAACCTCAACCAACCTCAGTGCTGGCTGAAAGCAAAAGGAACAAGAAATGGAAAGAGGAGGAAGTAAGTTACAAATTGCAACTACACATTTATGAAATGAAGACCACAGTAATTAGCCACATTTTCTTCCTCGTTTTTTATATGTTTTGATAAATGTTAAATTACTTTAGCCTGTTCATTTCTTCTGATATTTTATATGGAGCGTGTTATTGGTAGGTAACTTCCTGATGTAGTTCCCTAGAGGAGGGGCAAGCTTTCACCATGATTGGGACAAACTGACTTATGGGACTTTCTTTGGTTCTCCCTGTTCGGGTGAGGGTGAGCTTATTTTCATTTTTAAAAGAGATATTTGCATTATGTTACTATGAAACAAGCTTATTTGTAACTTCCTCAAGAAATTCCACTCTGGATTGCAATTGCCCATCTCCCTCTGAGCTTCAAATAAAACAAAACAGAAGAGCAATAAGTTCCAAAAGGATGTTGGTGGAGACCTTTTATAGATGAAACTGACTTGTAGAAGCCACCTGGCCAAACTTATGCACAGCTGGAGAAAATAGACTGCGACGCTAGGTCCAGCTGTAAAATATCTCAGGTACCCAATTAGTTCCAGTTATTCTGCATCTGTGGATTTAAAATGATCATCATCCACAGTAGAATAGATGTGCCCCTCATTTCTCAGAAAATCCACAGCTTGCTTGATTGAGGATATAGACATGCGTTTGAGCTGGTTCTTGAGATCCTGAAAGGTCAATCCTTCAGGTCTTGGGCAAGACTTAATCAAATTCAACACCTGGTTTTGGGCCACAGTGAGGCCATTTGCTGGCATGAAGATATTCCCACCAAAATACCCTGCTTCACTCTTCCCTGGATTGCTGATAGGTGCTCTCCCTGCTGAGGGCTGGCTGTTCGCTTTGCTTAGTATTATGTGTGCATCCATCACTTCCAGAATATGTGTGGTGAACTAATTCATATCCTCCAGGAGCATGATTTGTAAAGGCTACCAGGCTCTTTTTGTTCTGAAAAGATCTCAGGTGGCCTGCCACTTTCACATATGTTTCTGGAGGAACTAAAGTGTTTTCACTGCTGGTGTCATCTGTGACAACCCACTGGCGAACATCCACGGGTGCAGCTGTCATGTCATCTATTTTGTAAACAATGTTGGTTGAAGCCTTCTCTGCATGTCTGATGATCCCCACAAGAGTGACTTGTGAAATCTCAGCATTGCCAATTTTGAACACATCATCAACCAAAGTGGCAGAAAGCAGCTGAGATATAGTGTGGGGTTCAATGTGCTGTGATCTGGCTCTTGATTTCTTTTCTGCCTAAGAAGGTGCCCGCGATCCAAAGCCTCCCGGGGACTGCGTGTATTCACCGGCTCCCCTATGAGTTGCTGCTATAGCTTTCAAATCTACTGTTCCACATCTAGATTGTGATTCTCTGGGGAAGAGGCCGAGAAGGTTAGGGTCTGGGGAAGTTGTAGAACACTTCAGAACCCTGAGGCTGCCGTACCACTCTAGCTGTTTTTCTGTCCTTTAGTGATTCTTAAGCTGGAATTGAGGTTACACAATATTCACAAGTCACATGCACCTTCTAAGGTTGAAGCTTCTCTTCATTTAGTTTCTTTCCTCAGACGTAGATTTCAACAACCCATGAACTTTGAACTCTCTATGTAAAATCACTTGAAACCAAATTAAAATCATTAAAAAGATATCAATGATTAAAATTAGAGCAGACAGCTTATCATTTTAATACCTTCATACAATTATTTTCTTTGTGTATCACTTCCTGTATTATTTATATATTTAAAATAATTATACTTTTTATGTCCTGCTTTCATTCTCTTACATAAAAATATTTTCTTATTTTAAAAATAACATTGTATCATATGCCTATGTACCACATATTATTTAACCATTGTCCTACTGTAAAACATTTGGGTAGCTTCTAATTATTGCTCTTTTAATTAAAATGCTGCCATGGAAATATTCATATTGCTCCTTTAATTAAAATGCTGCCATGGAAATCTTCATATAACCTGTTTTCCACATATTAATTTCCCAGAATAGACCTCAGAAAGGAGATTACAGGTTCCAAAGCTGTAAAGCCAGAAGGTCTATATGTGAATTTTACTTTCGGTATTTGTAAGCCACATATAATGGGACAAGATAGTTAACCAGTGAATCTCTGCATCTTTATTTATATAACAGAGAAAATAGTACTTCTTTTAGGTTTGTGAATGATTTTTAGAGAGCTCCTCTGCTGTTCAACTGCTTGAGCCATCGTTTCTTGATATTTTAATATTTCTGATTTTTATTATTTGTAAGTATATTTTTTTAAATCCTTCATATTGTTTGGTTTTCTGATTTTGTCTCTCAAATATTATTTTTATTTAAAATTATAATGTACATAATATTATTGGTGGCAGACAGTAAGTATGAATTCTGACTCATATAATACCTGTAGGAGAGTATAGAGACAAACCTAAATAAAGAGAATGGCTTTTTTTTTTTTTTTGAGACAGAGTCTCACTCTATTGCCCAGGCTGTAATGTAATGGCACAGCTCACTGCAACCTCCAGCTCCTGGGTTCAAGCGATTCTCCTGCTTCAGCCTCCCAAGTAGCTGGGACTACAGGTGCCCGCCACCACGCCTGGCTAATTTTTGTATTTTTAGTAGAGACGAGGTTTCACCATGTTGGCCAGGCTGGTCTTAAACTCCTGACTTCAAATGATCCGCTTGCCTTGGCTTCCCAAAGCGCTGGACAGGCATGAGCCACCATGTCTGACCAAGGATGGTTCTTCTTAGTAGACACTCCATTTTTCCAAAGCTGATTCTCCAAGATAATGATTATTTTAACTGTGCAGATAGTATATTTGATCTTCTGCTGTGACGATTCCACGATATTCATGCCACACACAATGCAGTTTCCTTACATGAAGTTATAAAATCTAAAACTCATGAGTTCTGCCATATGCAGCTGTTGATTACTGGGTGAGTTGTGAACTTTCTCCTACTTTTACATTTTCATTCAGTCATATAAAACCATTGAGTAGTTCTTCCTAATATTTGGTCTTCGCTTATCCGATTTTTCACACTTTTTAAAATATTTTTTTGGAGCCATTTTAGAGTCACAGCAAAATTGAAAGGAAGGTACAGAGATCTCCCATATCTCCCTGCCCACTACACATGCGCAGCCTCCCATGTTATCAAAATCCTTCACCAGAATAGTACATTTGCTATAATGGATGAATGTACAACAACACATCATTTTATCAACTTTTTTTTTTTACTTGTTTTAAAAAAAATTTCTAATTTTTAGTTTTCCATTTTTTTTTATTTCAACAGGTTTTTGGGGAACCAGTGCTGGTTGATTATATAGATAGGTTCATTCTATTTATTTTATTTTATTGTTATTATACTTAAAGTTTTAGGGTACATGTGCACAATGTGCAGGTTTGTTACATATGTATACATGTGCCATGTTGTTTTGCTGCACCCATTAACTCGTCATTTACATTAGGTATATCTCCTAATGCTGTCCCTCCCTGCTCCCCCCACCCCATAACAGTCCCCGGAGTGTGATGTTCCACTTCCTGTGTCCATGTGTTCTCATTGTTCAGTTCCCACCTATAAGTGAGAACATGCGGTGTTTGGTTTTTTGTCCTTGTGATAGTTTACGGAGAATGATGATTTCCAGTTTCATCCGTGTCCCTACAAAGGACATGAACTCATCATTTTTTACGGCTACATAGTATTCCATGGTGTATATGTGCCACATTTTCTTAATCCAGTCTATCGTTGTTGGACATTTGGGTTGGTTCCAAGTCTTTGCTATTGTGAATAGTGCTACAATAAACATACGTGTGCATGTGTCTTTATAGCAGCATGATTTATAGTCCTTTGGGTATATACCCAGTAATGGGATGGCTGGGTCAAATGGTATTTCTAGTTCTAGATCCCTGAGGAATCGCCACACTGACTTCCACAATGGTTGAACCAGTTTATAGTCCCACCAACAGTGTAAAAGTGTTCCTATTTCTCCACATCCTCTCCAGCACCTGTTGTTTCCTGACTTTTTAATGATGGCCATTCTAACTGGTGTGAGATGGTATCTCATCGTGGTTTTTGATTTGCATTTCTCTGATGGCCAGTGATGATGAGCATTTTTTCATGTGTTTTTTGGCTGCATAAATGTCTTCTTTTGAGAAGTGTCTGTTCATGTCCTTTGCCCACTTTTTGATGGGGTTGTTTTTTTCTTGTAAATTTGTTTGAGTTCATTGTAGATTCTGGATATTAACCCTTTGTCAGATGAGTAGGTTGCAAAAATTTTCTCTCATTCTGTAGGTTGCCTGTTCACTCTGATGGTAGTTTCTTTTGCTGTGCAGAAGCTCTTTAGTTTAATGAGATCCCATTTGTCAATTTTGGCTTTTGTTGCCATTGCTTTTGGTGTTTTAGACATGAAGTCCTTGGCCACGCTTATGTCCTGAATGGTATTGCCTAGGTTTTCTTCTAGGGTTTTTATGGTTTTAGGTCTAACATGTAAGTCTTTAATCCATCTTGAATTAATTTTTGTATAAGGTGTAAGGAAGGGATCCAGTTTCAGCTTTCTACATATGGCTAGCCGTTTTCCCAGCACCATTTATTAAATAGGGAATCCTTTCCCCATTGCTTGTTTCTGTCAGGTTTGTCAAAGATCAGATAGTTGTAGATATGCGGCCTTATTTCTGAGGGCTCTGTTCTGTTCCATTGATCTGTGTCTCTGTTGTGGTACCAGTACCATGCTGTTTTGGTTACTGTAGCCTTGTAGTATAGTTTGAAGTCAGGTAGGGTGATGCCTCCAGCTTTGTTCTTTTGGCTTAGGATTGACTTGGCGATGCGGGCTCTTTTTTGGTTTCATATGAACATTAAAGTAGTTTTTTCCAATTCTGTGAACCCCCAGGTCGGAAACGGAGCAGGTCAAAACTCCCGTGCTGATCAGATAGGTTCTTTAGTGGTGATTTCTGAGATTTTGGTGCACCTATCACCCAAGCAGTGTACACTGTTCCCAATGCGAGAACTTTTATCCCTTGCCACCACCTACCATTCCCCCTGAATCCCCAAAGTCTAATGTATCATTCTTATAACTTTGTGTCCTCATTGCTTAGTTCGTATATGAGTGAGAACATACAATGTTTGGTTTTCCATTCCTGAGTTACTTCACTTAGAATAATAGTCTCCATTTCCACCCAGGTTGCTGTGAAGTCATTATTTCATTCTTTTTTTTATATGATTGAGCAGGATTCCATGGTGTATATACCACATTTTCTTTATCCGCTCATTGATTGATGGACATTTGGGCTGGTTCCATATTTTTGCAATCTCAAATTGTGCTGCTATAAACGTATTTGCAAGTATCTTTTTAGTACAATGACTTCTTTTCCTCTGGGTAGATACCTAGCAGTGGGATAGCTGGATCAAATGGTAGATCTACTTATAGTCCTTTAAGGAATCTCCACACTGTTTTCCATACTGGTTGTACTAGTTTACATTCCCACCAACCATGTAAAAGTGTAACTTTTTCACCACATCCATGCCAACATCTATTATTTTTTGATTTTTTCATTATAGTCATTGTTGCAGGAGAGAGGTGGTATCTTATTGTGGTTTTGATTTGTATTTCCCTGATCATTAGTGATGTTGAGCATTTTTCCATATGTTTGTTGGCAGTTTGCATATCTTCTTTTGAGAATTGTTTATTCATGTTCTTTGCCCACTTATTGATGGGATCGTTTATTTTTTTCTTGCTGACTTGAGTTCTTTGTAGATTCTGGTATTAGTCCTTTCTTGGATATATAGACTGTGAAGATTCTCTCCCACTCTGTGGGTTGTCTGTTAACTCTGCTGATTATTTCTATTGCTGTGCAGAAGCTTTTTAGCTTAATTAAGTCCCATCTATTTATCTTTGTTTTTGTTGCATTTGCTTTTGGTTTCTTGGTCATGAAGTATTTGCCTAAGCTAATGTCTAGAAGGGTTTTTCTGATGTGATAGTCTAGAATCTTTATGGTTTCAGGTCTTAGATTTAAGTCTTTGATCCATCTTGAGTTGATTTTTCTATAAGGTGAGAGATGAGGATCCAGTTTCATTTTCAACATGTGGCTAGCCAATTATCCCAGCACCATTTGTTGAAATGGGTGTCCTTTCCCACTTTATGTTATTGTTTGATTTCTCAAAGATCAGTTGGCTGTAAGTATTTGGCTTTATTTCTGGGTTCTCTATTCTGTTCCAATGGGCTATGTGCCTATTTTTATATCAGTACCATGCTGTTTTGGTGACGATGGCCTTATAGAATAGTTTGAAGTCAGGCAAATGTGATGCCTCCAGATTTGTTCTTGTTGCTTAGTCTTGCTTTGGCTACATGGGCTCTTTTTCGGTTCCACGTGGATTTTAGGTGTTTATTTTTTTTTCTAATTCGGTGAAGAATGATGGTGGTATTTTGATGGAAATTGCGTTGAATTGCTAGATTGCTTTTGGCAGTATGGTCATTTTGACAATATTGATTCTACCCATCCATGAGCATGATGTGTTTCAATTTGTGTTGTCTATGATTTCTTTCAGCAGTGTTTTATAGTAGAGGTCTTCCACATCCTTGGTTAGGTATATTCCTAAGTATTTTATTTTTATTTTTTTCAGCTATTGTAAAAGGGGTTGAGTTCTTAATGTGATTCTCAGCTTTGTTGCTGTTGGCATATAGCAGAGCTACTGACTTTTGTATATTAATTTTGTATCCTGAAACTTTGATGAATTCATTTATCAGTTCTAGGAGCTTTTTGGATGAGTCTTTAGTATCTTCAGGTATACAATCATATCATCAGCAAACAGTGACAGTTTGACTTCCTCCTTACCAATTTGGATGCCCTTTCTTTCTTTCTGTTGTCTGATTGCTCTGGGTAGGACTTCCAGTACTATGCTGAATAGAAGTGGTGAGAGTGGGCATCCTTGCCTTGTTCCAGTTCTCAGGGGAAATGGTTTCGAGTTTCCCTCATTTATAATATTGGCTGCGGGTTTGTCATAGACGGGTTTTATTACCTTAAAGTATGTCCCTTGTATGCCAATTTTGTTGAGGATTTTAATCATAAAGAGATGCTGGATATTGTCAAATAGATACATTTCTGTGTCTATTGAGATGATCATGTGATTTTTAATTCTGCTTATGTGGTATATCACATTTACTGACTTATGTGTTAAACCATTCCTGCATCCCTTGTACGAAACCCACTTGATCATGGTGGATTATCTTTTTGACATAAGGATTTTTGCACCTATGATGATCAGGGATATTGATCTGTAGTTTTCTATTTTTGTTATGTCATTTACTGGTTTTGGTATTAGGGTGATACTGGCTTCATTGAAGGATTTAGGGAGGATTCCCTCTTTATCTTTTTGAATAGTGTCAGTAGGATTGGTACCAATTCTTCTTTGAATGTCTGATAGAATTCAGCTGTGAATCCATGTGATCCTGGATTTTGTTGGCAATTTTAAAATAACCATTTTAATCTCGCTGTTTGTTATTGGTCTGTTCAGACGTTCTATATTTCTTGGTTTAATCTAGGAGGGTTGTATATTTCCAGGAATTTATCCCTCTCCTCTAGATTTTCTAGTTTATGCATGTAAAGGTGTTCATCATAGCCTTGAATGGTCTTTTGTATTTCTGTGGTATCAGTTGTAATATCTCCTGTTTTGTTTCTAATTGAGCTTATTTGGATATTCTCTCTTCTTTTCTTGTTTAATCATGCTAATGGTCTATCGATTTTACTTATATTTTCAAAGAACCAGCATTTTGTTCCATTTATCTTTTGTATTTTTCTTTTTTGTTTCAATTTTATTTAGTTCTCCTCTTTGTTATTTCTTTTCTTCTGCTGGATGTGGGTTTGGATTGTTTTTGTTTCTTCAGTTCTCTGAGGTGTGACCTAAGATTGTCTATTTGTGCTCTTTCACTTTTTAATCTAGTCATTTATTACTATGAACTTTCTTCTTATCTCTTAGCTTTTTCTGTATCTCAGAAGTTTTGATAGATTGTGTCACCACTATCGTTTAGTTCAAAGAATTTTTAAATTTCCATCTTGATTTAGTTGTTGAGCCAGCAATCATTCAGGAGCAGGTTTTTTGATTTCCATGTATTTGCATGGTTTTGAGGATTCCTTTTTGAATTGATCTCCAATTTTATTCCGCTGTGGTCTGAGAGACTACTTGATATAATTTTGATTTTCTTAAATTTACTGAGACTTGTTTTGTGGCCTATCATATGGTCTATCTTGGAGGATGTTCTATGTGCTGATGAACAGAATGTACATTCTGCAGTTGTTGGGTAGAATGCTCTGTAGATAACCTGTTAGGTCCATTTGTTCTAGGTTATAGTTTAAGTCCATTGTTTCTTTGTTGACTTTCTGTCTTGATGACCTATCTAGTGCTGTCAGTGGAGTATTAAAGTCTCCCACTATTACTGTGTTGTCATGTATCTCATTCCTTAGGTCTAGTATTAATTGTTTTATAAACTTGGAAGCTCCAATGTTAGGTGCATATATATTTAGAATTGTGATATTTTCCTGTTGGACTAGTCCTTTTATCATTATATAATATCTCTTTTTGTCTTTTTAAACTGCTATTGCTTTAAAGTTTGTTTTGTCTGATACAAGAATATCTATTCCTGCTCACTTTTGATATCCATTTGCATTGAATATCTTTTTCCACCTTTTTACCTTAAGTTTATATGAGTCCTCATGTGTTAGGCAAGTCTCCTGAAGACAGCAGAAACTTGGTGAATTTTTATCTATTCTGCCGTTCTGTATATTTTAAGTGGAGCATTTAGGCTATTTACATTCAATGTTAGTATTGAGATATGAGGTATTTTTCTATTCATCATGCTATTTGTTGTCTCAATACCTTGTTTTTTGTTTCCATTGTGTTATTGTTTTACAGGTCCTGTAAGATTTATGCTTTCAGGAGGTTCTATTATGGTGTGTTTTGAAAATTTGTTTCGAGATTTAGAGCTCATTTTAGCAGTTCTTGTAGTGCTTGCTTGGTAGTGGTGAATTCTCTCAGCATTTCTTTGTCTGGAAAAGACTGTATCTTTCCTTTGTTTATGAAGCTTAGTTTCACTGGATATGAAATTCTTGGGGGATAATTGCTTTGTTTAAGGAGGCTAAAAATAGGACTCCAATTCATTCTAGCTTGTAAGTTTTCTGCTGATAAATTTGCTGTTGCTCTGATAGGTTTTCCTTTATAGGTTACCTGATGCTTTTGCCTCACAGCTCTTAAAATTCTTTCCTTCCTCTTGACTTTAGATAACACGATGACTGTGCCTAGGTGATGTTCTTTTTGTGATGAATTTCCCAGGTGTTCTTTGAGTTTCTTGTATTTGGATGTCTAGAGTTCTAGGAATGCTGGGGAAGTTATCTTTGATTATTCCCTCAAATACGTTTTCAAAACTTTCAGATTTCTTCTTCAGGAACACCAAGTATTCTTAGGTTTAGCCATTTAACATAGTCCCAAACTTCTTGAAGGCTTTATTCTTTTTAAAAATTCTTTTCTATTTGTCTTTGATGGATTGAGTTCATTCAAAAGTCTTGTCTTCGAGTTCTGAAGTTCTTTCCTCTGCTTTTGGATTCTATTGCTGAGAACTTCCAGTGCATTTTGCATTTTTCTAAGTGTGTCCTTGATTTCCAGAAGTTGTGATTTTTTTTACTTATGCTGTATATTTCACTAAGAATTTCCCCTTCACATTCCGTATCATGTTTTTGAATACTTTAAGTTGGACTTCACCTTTCTCTGGTGCCTCCTTTATTATCTTAGTAATCGGCCTTCTACATTCTTTTTCTGGCAATTCAGATTTCATCTTGGTTTGGATCCATTGTTGGTGAGCTGGTATGATCTTTTGGGGGTGTTAAAGAACCTTGTTTTGTCATATTACCAGAATTGTTTTTTCTGGGTCCTTCTTATTTGGGTAGACTATGTTAGAGGGAAGAGCTGGGATTAAAGGGTTGCTATTCAGATTCTTTTGTCCTATGAGGTGCTCCTTTGATGTGGTGTTCTCTTCCTTTCCCTAGCAATAGAGGTTCCTGAGAACTGAACTGTAGTCATTATTTTTGCTCTTCTGGGTCCAGCCACCTGGCAGGCTACTGGCATTCTGGCTGGTATTGGAGGCTGTCTGCAAAGAGTCCTGTGATGTGATTCATCTTCAGATCTTGCAGCCTGGATTTCAGCACCTGCTCTGCTGGAGTTAGTGGGGCAGTGAAATGGACTCTGTGAAGGTCCTTGGTTGTGTTTTTGTTTAGTGTGCTGTTTTTGGGTTGGTTGGCCTCCAGCCAAGTCGTGGCACTTTCAAGAGCACATCAGCTGCAATCCTATAGGGAGGATGCAAACTTGCCCTAAGGACAACTGTTTAAGTATTCAGGTTTCTCAGGCAGTGGCCAGGGCCTTAGAGTTTTCAAGAAATTAAGACCTTTGTCTTTGGCTACCAGGGTGGGTAGAAAAAGGCCACCAGTTAGGGGCAGGGATAGCCATTTCTGAGCTCAGCCTCTCTTCAGATGGGGCTTGATGTGGCTGCTGTGGAGAATGGGGGTGTGGTTCCCAGTCCAGTGGAGTTATATTCCCAAGGGGATTATTATAGCTGCCTCTGCTGAGTCATACAGGTCACCAGGGAAGTAGGGAAAAGCCAGCAGTAACAAGCCTCAACCTACTCTTACAGAGCCTGCAGTCCTAAAGGCTGGTCTCACTCCCACCATGCCCCCCTCCAACAGCATTGAGTATATTTCCAGGCAGCCAGTGACCAACACTTGTCCCAGACCGCGTGCCTTCTTATTAAAAAACCAAGCCAACTCAGTTTTTTAGCACCTCAGGGAGCTTTCAGAGGTGATCCAGTTCCTTCAAAGGGACTGTGGATTCTCTTGGCTTTCCCGATATGTTCCTTTGGTAGTTCTTGGAGCAAAAGTTCACCATGTGAGTCTTCACATGCTGCTCTGTCCATCTGAGCAGGAGCTGCAAGCTAGTCCTGCCACCTATCTGCCATCTTCAGGTTTTTCTTTTTTCTTTTTCTTTTTTGCAAGGTCTGATATGGTTTGGATTTATGTCCCCATCCAAATATCATGTCAAATTGTAATCCCCAATTTGGAGGTGAGGCTTAGTAGGAGTTGATCAGATCATGGGGACAGATTTCCCCCTTGCTGTTCTTTTGATAGTGAATAAGTTCTCAGGAGATATGGTTGCTTAAAAGTCTGTGGCACTTCCCACCTGTCTTTTCCTCCTTCTCTGGCTATGTAAGATGTGCCTGCTTCTCCTTTGCTTTCCTGCCATTATTATAAGTTTGCTGAGGCCAGCTCAGCCAGGCTTCCTTTACAGCTTGTTGAACTATGAGTCAATTAAACCTTTTTTCTTTATAAATTACCCAGTCTCAGGTAGTTCTTCATAGGATTGCAAGAAGGGACTAATACAAGGTCTCATTTTATTTGTCCTGTATTAGTCCTAGGCTGGAGTGCAGTGGCATGATCTGAGCTTACTGCAGCCTGGATCTCCTAGGCTGAAGTGATCCTCCCACCTCAGCCTCTCTAGTAGGTAGGACTACAGGTGTGCGCCACCACACCCAGCTAATTTTTAATTTTTTTTGGTAGAGACATGATCTGGCTATGTTGCCTAGGCTGGTCCAGGACTCCTGGACTTAAACGGTCCTACTGCCTTGGCAACCCAAAGTGTTGGGATTGCAGGTGTGAGCTATCATGCCTGGCCTGCTTGTTAGGTTTTAAAAATACAACTCTTAGCACTTGTATTCAGTTATTTCTATATCTTTAATTGTACTTAGTGATCACTGCGAACTCAATGTTGTGCTCCCTGCATTTAATAGACACCACTCTATTTTCTGCTTTTATTAAATGTAGAAGAAAAATCTTTTTGATTATTGCATCTTTGAGAGTAATTTTGTCTTTCTACTAATTGGTTTTATTAATAATCAAATTTTGTCTTTCTGTTAATCAGTTTTATTTTTTAATCAAAATGCATATTGAAATTTGATATTTTACCAGGTCTTGAGTTCTAAAAACTTGTTAATTCAACTATCCATTCGAAGATATTTTTTGAATCTGTATTATTTATCAAACACTGTGCCTAGGGCCAACTGAGAATCAATGGTGAGTCAAAATAGATGAAGTCCCTGCCCTCTTGGAGTTACAGTCTACTAAGGATACTGTTTATTGAATAAATGATCACACACACAAATGTAAAACTCGGGTTTTGACCAGAGGTTTATGGGAAGCTATATATTGATACAGATCTAACTTGAGGGATAGGACTCAGTGGGCAGGGGCTGGTCAGGGAAGTCTTCACTGAGGCAGAGATAGTTACATTGAAGGCTGAGAGATGATTAGGAGTTCAGCAGGCAAACGGAGAGGGAAGGCAGAGGCATCCTGTGTGCAGTCTGGAAGGAGGGGGATGTGTGGCTGAAGAAAGTACAGTTAGGCAGATATGGAGGGTGATCCATGTGTGGTGCACTTGATGCTAGAGTCATAGATGGAGCCAGATCTTGTAGTTGGCCATGGTAAGGAGCTAGGATTAGTAAAAACCAAAAATGTCCTATGTGCAAGTGTAACACATGGAATGCTTTTAAGCAGGATGAGGCTGGGAGTGTGCATGTGGCACAATTAGGTTTGTGTTTTGAAAAGATACACACAGCAGTATCAAGTTAGTTTTTGTTTTAAACTACATAAATTAGATCCTCCTTTTGTTAAAAAGGCTTCCTTTTGCACTTAGAATAAATTCCAAACTTCTCACCATGGCTTGCAAGGCTCTACCTGATATAGTCTCTATACTTCTGCATCTCACTTTGTCCACTGCCTTCTAGCAAAATGGGCCTCAAACATTCAATCACATTCTTAATTTAGAGTTTTTGAGCTTTTGGTGCCCAGTGACTGAAAGTTCTTTTCACAGTTCTCCAAATGGCTATCTCCTTCTTTTCAGATAGGTTTCAGCTTAACCAAGAAGCCTCCTTGGCCACTTCTTTAAAGAAACCACCCCTCCCTTAGTCACTCTCTCTCACATCATTTTAATTTTTAATATAATTATTATTACAACTGTCACATGTGAAATTATCCTAATTTATTCATGATTGCTTTATAGTAGCAGATGGAGGCACTCAATAATTTGTCTTACTGAATAAACAGTTGAAATATGAAGGGCAGATTGGAAACGGGTTAGTGTGGATACATCAAGAGCTTTTAGGAGATGTTGCTGGAGTCTTGGTCAGAAACGAGTGTAGCTTAAACTAGGGCTGTGGCGGTGGATATAGGGATGTGTATGGACCAAGAAGTATTTAGAAGATAAAATCAACAGTCTTTGGTGATGGATTAGTTATGGGAGTGACAAAGATGGGGCTGTTAAGATTTTAATATTTCTTGAAACATTGGAATTTCTCTATCTTAAATGTTGGAATTTTTTCCTTGTTGCTTTGTTTTTGGAGCTTTGTTCACTTTTTTTTTTTTGTTATTCCTTTTGTTCCGTATATTCTATCTTCTTTGCAGATACCTATTATGTATGAAACAATTCTATTCTGTCTTTCATGTCTACCATTTTCTGTAACATATTAAAAATAAAATTTTCTTATTGATTTACTTTGCATTCTACAATTATTTCTCAAGTTTGTACTCTGAAGCATTGGTTTAAATAGTTAACGGTATCAAGTTTACATCTTATTGCTTCCAATGAATATTTTAGTTACTTTGATTTTATTGTATTTTCTTCCTATTCTGAATTGCTCTTTAAATATAAAAGATATATATTGTTTATCTCATTGAGGTTAGAACTATATATTTAAAATTTTTTCTTCTGATTTACAAGAAAATCTTTTCCGGGAAAAGGAATTCATACTATAAAGCTAACCATTTGTTTCCCTCTTTCAAAGGTTTTTCTTCAGTCTAATCACCTTTGTATCTTATCTGACTGATCTTCAACTGTACTAAAAATGAGTTTAAGGATTATTTGAATGGTGGGCCATCCATTTCTAGACTTTATCTCCCAGACCAGTAGTCTATGCTGTGCAGGGAGATGCCAGATTATTGGTTGTTGGTATAAGCCTCTACTCATATTTTCCAACAACCTAAAGAAATCTATCCAGGTTTGGGCTGAAAAGCAGAGCTTCACATGTATGAGCGAAGCTGTTTTGTTGAAGAAAAGATAAAGGGCCAGAGGCTATTTCATTGCTTGCTTGAACCTAGAAAATGGGATTTTGAGGCTGGGTCACTGCACAAAGATGAAAGGAAAGAAAAACCTAGAAAACACTCTGATAACTTTGTTTTATACCACTCACTGTGATTGCAGTAAGGACTGTCTTTTCTGATGGTTTCATGGGTACTTTAAGGGGGAATTATGGAAAGTTGGTTTTACATGCTTTCGTTCAATTTACTGTCATTTCTAACCCAAAAATTGCAACTAATTTAAATTGAGGGTTAGAGGACAGATATTTCACTGATAGCATAGTTTCACTACTAATGCCTTACCTTAAGATATATTTTGGAATATCACGACCTTTTTCCTGATAGTGGTTAAATTGCTTTTTACATTCTTCCTTTCTTATACAGCGTCTAAGATCAGGCATGTCCTTCTACTAAGAGTTTCAAAATCCTGTATATGGGGAGCACATTTTCCATGAAAGTTGAATTTGTTTTAATTGGCAAAGTCCCTGCTTGCATCAGTTTAGATCATCTCCAGTTTCCCAATCTCTTGAATTTAGTACTAGGTATAGTTATTAAATTGGCTATTCACAATCAATACTTAGAGATATGCTGGCAGTTAGTATTATTAAATTGCATGCATATTAGTTACTTTGTGCCCAGAGGAAATTTTACCATAAAGGATGCAATTTAATGAATTACATAAAATAAATACATGATGCTTAGTTAAACTTTTGAATATTTATGAGGCAGTTCAACAGTGATTAGATGATATGAGGTGAGAAAGTTTAAAATGCAGAAGAAACATAATAATGGATATTACTTACTGAATAAATTTGTATTTATTTTTCCTAGAAGCTGTCATTGCTGCATAAAGAAAATATACTGAAGAGGATTAGTTATAAATATAATTAAATATTTTCCTAACACATGTAGTTTAGTGTGTGTCTTTTACAAATATTAGTTGCCTTCTTCACATTCTTTATTCAAATATTTTGAAAGAATATTGAATAGAAAAAATTCTAAGAGCATTTAATTATAACTGATGTACTTGAATGTTTTGTGAGATGACCTGTAAATTGAGAAAAGAAGTTTTATTTGAGGAACGCAAGTCCTTTTGATTATTATAGCCAGAGAAACATTAAAATGAGACTGCAACCATGCCCCACTTCCCGTTTGAGCAATGTATTCATCTTTTGAAACTGCTTGCTATTGCGACAAGTAGCTACTAATTAACTAATAACGCCACATGATACACTATAACCCCATAGCTTCACAATATATAGCCATTAGTGAATCAATGCTATTTCTGTAAATAAATGAGAATTCCTGAGAAAGGACTTTGTATCAGCCCACTCCCTTCCCACTGCTGCCCTTTTTTTTTTGCCTTTAAAAATCTATTTTTTACTGCTACTAATCAGAGTGTATATTCAGGGCAACTTGAATCTATGCTCCTGGGTTGCAGTCCTCGAACTTGGCCCAAATAAACACTTTATCTATGTTTGTTTTCCTAAGCTTCTTCCCTTTAGGTTGACATATTACAATATTGTTTAATATATCTTAATTTAATGAAAGAACAAAAGTTTTGATCTGAAATACTTTCAGGTAGAAGAATTATGTCAGGTTTTTACATATGTATCCATGTCCATGTTGGTTTGCTGCAATTAATCATCATTACATTAGGTCTACTCTACTCTGTCCTCAGAGTCCCTGGAGTGTGATGTTCCCCTTCCTGTGTCCATGAGTTCTCATTGTTCAATTCCCACCTATGAGTGAGAACATGCGGTGTTTGGTTTTTTGTCCTTGTGATAGTTTACTAAGAATGATGGTTTCCAGTTTCATCCATGTCCCTACAAAGGACATGAACTCATCATTTTTTATGGCTGCATAGTATTCCATGGTGTATATGGGCCACATTTTCTTAATCCAGTCTATCGTTGTTGGACATTTGGGTTGGTTCCAAGTCTTTGCTATTGTGAATAGTGCCACAATAAACATACGTGTGCATGTGTCTTTATAGCAGCATGATTTATAGTCCTTTGGGTATATACCCAGTAATGGGATGGCTGAGTCAAATGGTATTTCTAGTTCGAGATCCCTGAGGAATCGCCACACTGACTTCCACAATGGTTGAACTAGTTTACAGTCCCACCAACAGTGTAAAAGTGTTCCTATTTCTCCACATCCTCTCCAGCACCTGTTGTTTCCTGACTTTTTAATGATGGCCATTCTAACTGGTGTGAGATGGTATCTCACTGTGGTTTTGATTTGCATTTCTCTGATGGTCAGTGATGATGAGCATTTTTTCATGTGTTTTTTGGCTGCATAAATGTCTCTTTTGAGAAGTGTCTGTTCATGTCCTTTGCCCACTTTTGATGGGGTTGTTTGTTTTTTTCTTGTAAATTTGTTGGAGTTCATTGTAGATTCTGGATATTAGCCCTTTGTCAGATGAGTAGGTTGCAAAAATTTTCTCCCATTCTGTAGGTCACCTGTTCACTGTGATGGTAGTTTCTTTTGCTGTGCAGAAGCTCTTTAGTTTAATGAGATCCCATTTGTCAATTTTGGCTTTTGTTGCCATTGCTTTTGGTGTTTTAGACATGAAGTCCTTGCCCATGCCTGTGTCCTGAATGGTATTGCCTAGGTTTTCTTCTAGGGTTTTTATGGTTTTAGGTCTAACATGTAAGTCTTTAATCCATCTTGAATTAATTTTTGTATAAGGTGTAAGGAAGGGATCCAGTTTCAGCTTTCTACATATGGCTAGCCAGTTTTCCCAGCACCATTTATTAAATAGGGAATCCTTTCCCCATTTCTTGTTTTTGTCAGGTTTGTCAGAGATCAGATAGTTGTAGATATGTGGCATTATTTCTGAGGGCTCTGTTCTGTTCCATTGATCTATGTCTCTGTTGTGGTACCAGTACCATGCTGTTTTGATTACTGTAGCCTTGTAGTATAGTTTGAAGTCAGGTGGCATGATGCCTCCAGCTTTGTTCTTTTGGTTTAGGATTGACTTGGTGATGCAGGCTCTTTTTTGGTTCCATATGAACATTAAAGTAGTCTTTTCCAATTCTGTGAAGAAAGTCACTTTTGAGATTTTTAATGAGATATGTTCTGTGAAACAATCTAATGGCTGACAGTTGCTTCAAAATAATATAGGAGATTGACTAAGTGGCATTATACACAAAACAGATCATTCATAATAGATGAAGGTAAGTATTAAGTTTATAGAAATTCACTATGTTCTTCTGTATATTATATTTCAGATATTTTTTTTAAAATTTCATAACACAAAGTTAAAGAAATCTAAATTAAATACAGGATAAGTTAAAATGGCACCAAATAGTAAAATAGAGAAAAATCTAAGAAAAGACCTTCAAGACCTGTATATTGACAAAGCTCAAAGAAGGCTTAAAAAAAGTGAAATATACCATGATTATGAATTAGGAGACTCCATATTGTAAAATAGATAATCTTCTGAAATTGCTTTATATAGTGTTATTCATAACAGACCCAACTGGAAACAACCTTAATGTATGTCAATGGCAGAATGATAAATTACTTGTGGGGTACTCATACGATGTAATTTAGAAGACAGCATTACCGGGACGGGCGCGGTGGCTGATGCCTGTAATCCCAGCGCTTTGGGAGGCCAAGACGGGCCGATTATGAGGTCAGGAGATTGAGACCATTCTAGCTAACATGGTGAAACCCTGTCTCTACTAAAAAAATACAAAAAATTAGCCAGGTGTGGTGGCGGGCGCCTGTAGTCCCAGCTACTCAGGAGGCTGAGGCAGGAGAATGGCGTGAACCCAGGAGGCGAGCTTGCAGTGAGCTGAGATTGCGCCACTGCACTCCAGCCTGGGCGACAGAACAAGACTCCATCTCAAAAAAAAAAAAAAAAAAAAAAAAAAAGACAGCATTACCTACAGTTGCATTGAACAATAGGGGTGACTCTTGCCAACATAGTGTTGAGTGAAAAATAACAAGACATAAAAAGCTCCAGATGATTTCAAAAACTGGTAAAAACCAAGTAGTGTTGTTAGAAGTCAGGATAGTGAAAGAGAAGGGAATATTGCCGGACTCATTTTACAAGCACAGCATCACCCTGATACGAAAGCCAGGCAAGGACACTAAAAAAAAAAGAAATCTATATGCCAATATCCTTGACTAATATACATGCAAAAACCTCAACAAATACTAGCAAGGCAAATTCAACAGCACATTTAAATAATCATTCATTATTATCAAGTGTGGGGATGTAAGGGTGGTTTAATATTTGCAAATCAATAAATGTAATACATCATCTCACTGGAATGAAAGACAAAAACCATATGATTATTTCAGTAAATGCAAAAAAGCATTTGACAAATTCAACATTTTTTCATGGTAAAAATTCTCAACAAATTAGGTGTAGAAGAAAAGTACCTCAACATAATAAAGGCCCTAAATAACAAACACACAGCTATCATCATTCTAAACAGGGAAAAACCAAAAGCTTTTCTTTGAGGTCTGGAAAAGACAAGGATGCCTACTCTTGCCACTTCTCTTGAACATAGTACTGGAAGTCCTAGCCAGAGCAAATACACAAGAGAAAGAAAAAGCTTTGGAATTGAAAAGGATGAAGTTAACTGTCCCTGTTTGCAGGTGACATAATCTAATATATAGAAAACTCTAATGACTTTGCCAAAAAATTCTTAGGAATGATAAGCAAATTCATGAAAATTACAAGATAAAAAAATCAACATACAAAATTTAGTAGTATTTTTATACACCAATAGTGAACTACCTGAAAAAGAAGTCAGGAAAACAATCCTATTTAAAATAGCTACAAAAAAAAAATACTTAGGAATAAGTTAAGCAAGAAGGTGAAGGATTTCTAGATTAAAAACTATAAAACATTGATTTAAAAAATCAAAGAAGACATAAATAAATGGAAAAAAATCCCATGTTCATGGACTGGAAAAATTAATGTTAAAATGTCCATAGTATCTAAAAGGACCTATAGAGTCATTGTACTATCAAAATTCTAATGACATTTTTTACAGAAACAGAAAACACAATCATAAAATTCATACTGAAACAAGAAGTCCCCAAATAGCCAAAGCAACCTTGAGCAAAAAGAATAAAAGTGGAGGTATCAAACTACCTGACTTCAAAATTTACTGCAAAGCTATAGTAACCAAAACAGCCTGCTATTGGTATAAAAACAGATACATAGATCAATGAAACAGAATAAAGCACTGGGAAATAAATCCACATATTTATGATCAATTGATTTTTGACAAAGGTGCCAAGAACACACAATGGGGAAAGGATAGTCTCTTTAATAAATGGTTCTGCAAAAACTGGATATCCACATGCAGAAGACTGAAATTAGATCTTCAGCTTCCACCATATAAAGAAATCAATGCAAACTGTATGAAAGATGTAAACATAAGATATAAAACTGTAAAACTACTAGAAGAAAATGTAGAGAAAAGCTCTATGACCTTGGTCTCGGCAATGAATTTTTGGATATGACCCCAAAAAACACAGGAAACAAAAGCAAAACCAAACAACAACAACAACAAAAACAAATGGGATTACATCAAACTAAAAAGTTTTTGCACAGCAAAAGTCACAATCAACAGAGTGAAAAAAAGTCCTACAGAATGGGCAAAAATATCTGCAAATTGTACATTTGATAAAGGATTAACATTCAAAATATATAGGCAACTCAAACTCAATAGCAAGATAACAAATTACCTGATTAAAAAATGGGCAAAGGACTTGAATGGACATTTCTCAAAAGTAGAGATACAAATGGCCAACAGGTATATGGAAAAATGCTCAATCTCACTAATCATCAGGGAAATGAAAAGAAAAACCACAATGAGACATCACCGCACGCACATTAGAATAACTTTTATCAAAAAGTCAAAAGATAATAAATAGAGAAAAGGGAACCCTTGCACTCCATTGATAGGAATGTAAATTGGTATGACCATTACAGAAAACAGTATGGAGGCTCCCCCCAAAATTAAAAATGGAACTACTATTAATCTGGCAATCTCACTACTTGGTATATATTTGAATAAAATGAAATCAGTATGTCAAAAAGACATCTGCACTCTCATGTTTATTGCAACACTATTCACAATAGCCTACATGTAGAATCATATCTTGTCCATCAACAGATGAACAGATAAAGAAAATGTGTTATATAGACACAGTGAAATTATATTCACCATTCAACTATAAAGAAGAAAGAAATCCTGCCATTTGCAACAACATGAATGAATCTGGAGACCATTATGTTAAGTGAAATAAGCCAGGCACAGAAAGACAAATACCACATGGTCTTACACATACGTAGACTCTAAGAAAGTTGATCTCATAAAAGTGGAGAGCAAAATGGTGTTTATCGGGGTTAGAATGATTGAAAGGGCTGGGACTAGGGAGCAGTTGGTCAAAGAATACAAAATTTCAGGTAAGATCAATAAGTTCAATATTGTGACTATATTTAATATATTGCATTCTCTAAAAATGCTGAGAGTGGATTTTCTCACCTAAAAATGATAACTATGTGCATTAATGCATATGCTAATTAGCTAGATTTAGTCATTGTGTGATGTATCTATACTTCAAAGCATGTACATGATAAATCCACATAATTTCATCTGTCAAAAAAAAAAAGGGGTCAGCTGGGCGCAGTGGCTCATGGCTGTAATCTCAGCACTTTCAGAGGCTGAGGCGGGTGGATCACCTGAGGTCAGGAGTTCAAGACCAGCCTGGGCAACATGGTGAAACCCCATCCCCACTAAAAATACAAAAATTACCTGGGCGCAGTGGCGTGTGCCTGTAATCCTAGCTACTTGGGAGGCTGAGGCAGGAGAATTGCTTGAGCCCAGGAGGCGGAGGTTGCCGTGAGCCGAGACTGCGCCATGGCACTCCAGCCAGGGCAACAGATCGAGACTCCACCTCAAAAAAAAACACAAAAACAAAAACAAAAAAACAGAAGTCAGGATAGTGTTTTTTGGGGGGTAAGAATTAGGATAATGACTATAGGAGACCCAAATTGGGTCTGTCGGGTTTAGTAATGTTCTGCTTCATGGACTGGATTATGGTTTGACAAGTATATTTACTTCATAGTAATTCATTCAGCTATTACTATACATTTATGATTTGTGCACTTGTCTGTATGCAGATTTAAAGAAAAAAGCCTTGCCCTTTGGAAAATAAAGTCTCAGCTATTTAGTAATTGGTATTTAGTCAATTAGCAATCAGAATTCTTATAATGCTAAATATATATTTTGTAAACCTTTTTCTTTTTGTGTTTAAACACTTTATACAATTACTTCATTTCCTAGTTTATTAAGCAAGCCCATGTCTGTATCTATCTGTGCAACACTCATAGATTTGGTACTCCTCTATCACAAGTGCGTTGTCAGGTGCTTAAGGTATAAACTCAGCCCTCAAGAGGAAGAAGATTTTTTCACAATTTAGAAACTTTTAAATGGGCTGTTCTCAGAAAATTTCAGCAAAAATGTTCAAGTATTTGTCAAATAAAATAATTTGTGCACTTTTCAGTGTGTAGATTTGTTAAAAAGCTTTGCCCTTTGGAAAATAAAGTCTCAGCACTTTAGTAATTGACAGTCAATTAGTAAT